>NW_012105542.1:233567-267358 GCF_000951045.1 Mandrillus leucophaeus
GGCATCCTTGTCTTGTGCTGGTTTTCAAAGGGAATGCTTCCAGTTTTTGCCTATTCAGTATGATATTGGCTATGGGTTTGTCATAAATAGCTCTTATTATTTTGAAATATGTTCCATCAATACCTAGTTTATTGTTTTTAGCATGAAAGGTGTTGAATATTATCGAAGGCCTTTTCTGTCTCTATTGAAACAATCATGTGATTTCTGTCATTGGTTCTGTTTATGTGTTGGATCATGTTTATTGATTTGTGTGTGTTGAACCAGCCTTGTGTCCCACAGATGAAGCCAACTTGATTGTGGTGGATGAGCTTTTTGATATGCTGCTGGATTCTGTTTTCCAGTGTTTTATTGAGGAGTTTTGCATTGATGTTCATGAGGGATATTGGCCTGAAATTTTCTTTTTTTGTTGTGTCTCTGCCAGGTTTTGGTATCAGGATGATGCTGGCCTGATAAATTGAATTAGGGAGGAGTCTCTCTTTTTCTATTGTTTGGAATAGTTTCAGAAGGAATTATACTAGCTCCTCTTTGTACCTCTGGTAAAATTTGGCTGTGAATCTGTCTGGTTCTGGGATTTTTTTGGTTGGTAGACTGTTAATTACTGCCTCAATTTCAGAATTTGTTATTGGTTTATTCAGGGATTTGACTTCTTCCTGGGTTAGTCTTGGGAGGGTGTATATGATGAACACATACTTTCTACTGATAAGAGCTGAACCTGTCAGTATCTTATATTAACATCCTGTTGCTGTGAAGACAGAGTCCATGCTTCTTATCATGATGTAAATTCAACTCAGGGAGAAGTGTCTAATCTTTACAGTATATTACAAGGTAATTCTAAGGCAATAACTGGTTCTCTGGTAGTTGGGAAAGGGATGGATATTGTGCATCAGAGGCTGCTCCACCCTGAGACTGGAGGTACCTATTGTAAACAGATAGGAGCTGGTGTTCTCTTGCCAATGTGCACTGTGATTGTAGAAAGTGTGGTAGGCACTGTGAGTCTCCAAGTGAAGATGCTGTAATGGGGGATGATGTGAGTTAAAGGCTTAAAAAAAGTAGGGTGTGACTTGTGTACAACTAAAGAGTAAAGTTGGTAAAAAGGGAAATGAGGAAAGAAAGACTAACACTAATGTGAGGTAGGAAGCCAAGGCTCTAGGAGACAGCCTATGGGGGAACAAGTGGAGGTGGGCTTCTGCAATGCTGAGGCTCAATGCTGCAATGCTGAGGTGGGCTTCTGCAATCCTGAGGCTCAAGGACCCTACTTGAAGATAGCTACGGGGCAGCCTGGGTTAACAATGCTGACTTTGACAGTTCTTTCTTCCATCCTTCTCTGAGACCAGAGGGGATGGGTACTGGCAAATTTGGGATCAGAGTAGGGGTTCTTAACTTGGGGTCCATTGAAAGGTCTTTGATAGAATTCTGGAAGTCATGAACTCAGAAGGGAAAAATATTACATTTCTATTTTCTCTAATATCTAATTGAAATTTACCATTTCTTTCAGTTACTGAATGTAGGCACCAAATTACAGTAGTATTACAGTGTCTGTGACTTTGTTACCAGTAAAAAAAAACACAGATATTTTAATTTCACATTAGAGTTATTGCAGATATATCAAACATCATACTCATCGCTACTTTGAAATTATGGATATTAATAGGCCCTCTGATATATCTTATTTAATACATTAATAAAGAAGCCCATATATTCTTATAGCACATTTTAAAAACATTTTGATGAGTGTGTTTTAATATTTTTGGTTTCCTCTGTCACCCATTGTTTTTTATTTTATGCATTTAAAAATAGTATTCTGAGAAGTGATTCATAGGCTTCAACAGATTACCAACGTAGTACTTGGACAAAAAGCATCAAGAAATGCTGGGTTAGATGGTGCAGAAGGGGCAGATAGCTAGAAAGACTCTTATCTTTGGAACCTAGAGGGAGGAGGTTGCTGTCAAAGAGAAAATTGAGAGGATGCTTTGGGAGGTGTAAGGACCCAAGTGCCTGGACTTTTGACCATGCATTACTGTTATAGTTTGTTCCAGGGTGGTCCTCATGTCAGTTCTGGCTCCCTGGGCAGATGATGGAGCTGGAATAACATGAGTCTCAGAGCCTGTTCAAGGCTGGTGGACCTAGGTCTGGAAAGATAAGTACGGTAAGAACGCGGATTGCATGATTAGTCTCAGATTGTCTATCTGATAACTGAGTTGGCAGATCTGAGATTAAGAGCTAGGCTTGCCACAGACAGACTGGGTCAGCGTGGGCTAGCCATGTAACTTTTCTTTTTTTTCTTTTTGAGACAGAGACTTGCTCTGTCGCCCAGGCTGGAGCCCGGTGGTGCACTCTCAGCTCACTGCAACCTCCACCTCCAGGGTTCAAGTGTTTCTCGTGCCTTAGCCTCCCAAGTAGCTGGGACTACAGGCACACACCACCATACCCGACTAATTTTTGTATTTTTGTAGAGATGGCGTTTCACCATGTCAGCCAGGCTGGTCTCGCCATTTTGGCCACTTCTCTATGTTGGCCTGACCCATGGATCACCTCAAGTGATCCATCTACATCGGCCTCCCAAAGTGCTGAGATTACAGGCGTGAGCCACTGCACCTGGCCCAGCCATGTAACAACTTCTTTTTTTTTAAGATGGAGTCCTGCTCTCTCACCCAGGCTGGAGTGCAGTGGTGCAATCATAGCTCACTGCAACCTTCATCTCACAGGTTCAAGCAGTTCTCCTTCCTCAGCCTCCCAAGCAGCTGGGATTACAGGTGCGCCACCATGCCTGGCTAATTTTTTGTATTTTTAGTAGAGACAGGGTTTCATCATGTTGGACAGGCTGGTCTCAAACTCCTGACCTCAGGTGATCCTCCTGGGTTGGCCTCCCAAAATGCTGGGATTACAGTCGTGAGCCACCATGCCCAGTAGCCATGTAACTTCTGACCTCTAGTTTTCTCATCTCTAGATTGCCATTCATTCAATTAATATTGATTAAGCTCCTGTGTAGGAGGCCGAAACCTCTACAGTCATTGAGTGGATTAAATAAGATGCTGTGTCCAAAAGCACTTTGAAAAGAGATGCTCCCATTGAATCAGTTCTTTTTAAAATTATCCATACTTTTTGCTCTTTAGTCAAGTTGCCTGTTGAAGAGAAGAGACTTGGGTCTTTCCAAAAAGAGTCAGCCTAGGGAGTTTGCAGCTCCGCTGGGCTGACCCTTCCAATTAACCTGACAATGCAGGGTAAAGCATCAGGACCAAATTCCAGCGACTTTTTTTTTTTTTTTTTTTTACCAGATGAGACCAGACTGCTGGATTCATTTAGAGCTTTCAGCCTGGCTAACAGGGTGTGCATGGTTATTTATGCACTGAAGTGCCCTGATAATTAAGCTCATTCAATGTCACAATGATTGGTTACTTAAGAGGCCTGAATCATCATAAGTGAGGACTGTAATTTGAATGTATGTCACACTGTTTGGATTAGAAGTACAGCACAGTTTGTTGCAAGAAGGCCAAAGGAAAAAAAATGTTCATGCATTCAAGGCAAAACAGGCATGTCAGGGCAAGTGGGCCAGACCCTGCTGTGTTCCAGAAGGCACTGGAAGGCTTCAAGATATCCTTTTCTCTTGATAGAACACAAGAGGGCATGCCAGCGTCTAAATCAGCACAGTTCTACCTTCCCAGGTATAGACCTTCTGGAAACAAGATTTTAGGTCATCACTAAAGGTGACAACCTTTGCTGATGCCACCTCTTACATTGTCTATCTTCCAGCCTTGGCTACTAGCCCTACTTTTGGGAGTTTGACAGCTGAGGGCTTGTAGAACCTGTGAACTCACTGGTGTGGCGATGGCCACAGAAGAGCCGATTCTAATTGTAAAGACAGCAGAAGGTGAAAAGTTTGGGCTCTGGCTCCAGACTTCTCAAATCCCACCATTGCACTGACTGGCTGGGTCACCCAGGCTAGTTGCTTAGCATCTCTGAGCCTATTTCTTTATCTCAAACATAAGAACGGCAGTAGCGATCATACTGGATTTTCTGAAGATTAAATGAGAGAACGATTCTAAAGCCCCTTGGCTCCATGCCTGGTCTACAGAAGGTGCTAAATCACCGTTAGCTGTTGTTATTACTAGGGGGTTGCTGTGGATGGAAGCAAACTTGTCAGGCCCTCCTGGGTTGTGTTGCTTTTTCCAAACCCCCTTTTCTTCTGGCATTCTGTCTTCTGCTCTGATTGGCGCCCTTTCTCTATTCCTGGGAAAATTCTAGCAGATTTTTCTCTTGGTCCTTTAGTTTTAAAAACTTGGCTTGTGTTTCCCCCAAGAACAGAATAAACAAATCTCTGTTTACAAGGCTGTGGGATTCTGATAGGAAAGTTCTTCAGAATCTTGAACAAGTCAGGAAATGTCACCTTCTGACTTCAGTGCTTGGAAAATTAGCATAAGGGAGGGCAGGGGAAGGAAAGGACTTGGCCACTTCTCAAACTGAAGGGATGATCACACCACTTGTGAGTGGTATGTTCTTGGATAAATAGTTTAACCTGTCTGAGCCCAGGGCTGTTGTGGCTGAGACAGTGCTATGTCCACCACAAACTCTCCTTTCTGTGGTATGGTGTTGGTGTTGTCACTGAGGGGTGCCTGTCTGGCCAGAAATTTCACATTCCACCTGCACTTCCATTTCAATGAGGCCACTTGACCAGTTCTCCCCAGTGGGATGTGAATGGCAGTGATGCATCCTTTCTGAGCTGAGGCTTTTAAGAAGCTGGTGGGGCTTCCTGTACTTTCTTTCTGCTTCTGGTAGCTGGAAACAAAGGACATTGAGGCCCCTGGGGGATGGTAGAGCCACAGAAAGGACCCTGGGTCCCTAAATCAACATGCGGAGGAAAGCCAGCAGCCAGCCATGGATACTTGCATGGGACTTCTAAAGTGAGTGAGAGGTAAATTTCTATTATGTGAAGATATTGCATATATTGGGTTTACTTGTTATAATAGCTAGTGTTATTCTAACTAATAAAGCCATCATGTAAAAGGGGTGTACTTGTTTGAAGTGCTCCACAAACCCAGGTTGCAAATGTCATATTCACTGATGTATTCATCTGTTCACTTTCAAAAATAAATATTTATTAAGCACATTCTGTAGGCCCTTCTCTAAGTGCTGGAGATACAGTGCAGTGCAAGACAGACGAAAGCCCTGCTCATATAAGGCATTTACAAATACAAGGATGATGAAAAGAGCCTCCTTTCCCTCTTCCCACACTGGTCATATTTCATCTCCATCAAATACTTGCTTCTAAACCATGCTCTTTCCTGCCTCCATGCTATTGGAGAAGTGTTCTCTTCCTGTGAGCTCCTTCTCTTTATAGACCCAGCTCCCCCGTCGGCAGCCCCTGAGGAGAGGAACTCCTCAGGCCAAGGCAGCAACTCCCTTCTACCTGTTTTCCTGCCCTGACAACAGCATGAGCTGTGTTGTAGTCTATTTGCTTTTTTGTGCACTGATTTCCCTTAGCAGTCCGTGACCTCCTTCTCATCCATCTTTGTATTCCAGACTATTGCACAATGCTGGGCACACAGCAGGTGCTTGCTGAATATTTGTAGAGTTAACTTGAATATAAAACCACCAGAAATGATTATTTGGTTTTGTCAGGAGCCTGCATAATGCATTGTGTGTGTGTGTTTTTTTGTTTTTTTTTTTTTGAGACAATCTCACTTTTTCGCCCAGGCTGGAGTGTGGTGGCTTGATCTTGCCTCACTGCAGCCTCTGCCTCCCAGGTTCAAGCGATTCTCATGCCTCAGCCTCCCGAGTAGCTGGGATTATAGGCATGCACAACCACACCTGGCTAATTTTTGTATTTTTGGTAGAAACAGGATTTCACCATGTTGGCCAGGCTGGTCTTGGACTCTGACCTCAAGTGATCCACCTGCCTCAGCCTCCCAAAGTGCTGTGATTACAGGGGTGAGCCACTGTGCCCTGCCTGCATTGTGTTTTGAAAGCAGCTTTTGTTTAGTGTCAGTGTCTTGAACACCAGCCCCTTTCACTCTGTGCATATGGTGACTGAGCTGATTTCATTTAGTATGTGCATAAATACTCACATTTCTCACATACAAGGCAAGATTTCTTTGTTTTCTTGTTTGTTTCTTTGCTTCCCCTGGTTGCAAAACATATCCTCTCTACCTTCTGGCAAATCTGACAACACATCCTCAGATTGATGAAACAGTGTCCACTAGATCCTCTTGATGGGGGACATGAGGGTTTGGGGTAAGGGTGGGATGAGATGAGTTTCCATCTGTGAATACTCAGACTTTGCTCTCCCTTCTTCAAATTCTCATCAGACTGACAGCCAGTGATGCATAGGTGAAGATAAGACCACAGCTGAGAAATCTCTTCTGTTTATGGCAGAGGTCATTTCATTGTCATTCCCTGGAGATCCTTATTGCAGGAAGATAGGGAGGAAGAGAAGAGAGCACCAATTCCGTGAGCACCCTTACCTGTAAAAGGTCCCTGGTATCTCTCCTTTGGGTTGGAATAAAATGAGACTTTAGTCATGGAAGAGAAGAAAGAAAGTGGTTTTTATGATAGGAGGAGGCTGAAGAAAGGGAAGCAGGGCGAATGGACTATACTCAGGGAAGATCAGAGGTTTGAGTGGAGATAAATGAACAAAACCATCTTGGAGACCAGATTTTTCAGAGGGTGGGGGCATGGAAGAGACCATCAGTTCTTTGAACAGGGAAATAGGGCAGAAGTAGAGGAGTCCTTCTGCAATGGGAGAGGGGGACGTTAGGGGGATTAGCAGAGGAGTCTCAAAGTCAGTGTTTTCTGTTTTGGGATGCTGAAGGATGTGTTGCTCCGTTTAAATGGTGAATGATTTGGGAAAGACCCCAATACATGAAGCAGACCCTCAGGAGTATAGGTCTAAAGCCCCAGGAATGCTCACCACACCTGGGAGGCTCTGTTACTGGGAACAGTGGTGCTAATGAGAAACCCAACCATGCCTTTTGGGGTTACTGCTATTGGTGCCCTGCCCAGAGCCCCTTTACTAGGGGGTGTGCCCATCATCCCTCAGTTACTGGGAGTGCTGTAGCTAATGGTTTCTACCTAAGAACTTACCTAAGAATTGACCCTGAATGACTAAAGGTACATCATCTGGCAATACCTGGGAGGGCGGTCCCCCATCTCCCTGGTGTGTCAGTGACTGATACAGGTGTACAAAATGTCAGCTCCTCGCCTTAAGGCAGGTCAACACTGGTGTGATTTATGCTCCAGAGCTCCCAACGGATCAGGCCAAGTCTAGATTTTACCCCAAACTCCATCCTTACTGGACTCTTCCTTCCCTCTTCTACTTCCTTCCCTCCCTTACGGATTTCTTCTGAGAATGTTCCCTCGATACATCACCTGCGTCTGAATCCCTATCCCAGGTTCTGCTTCCAGAGGACTCACCTCAAGACACCTACTCTGTGCCAGGTTCCATGGTGGTCCTCACAACTACCCCGTGGGGTAAAACTGCTTCCTTCCTGCCCCACACTGTCCCCTTGGCCCAGAAGGGGCTTCCAGACTCTCCTGCAGCCCCCTCACTGGTTGCTAATCCCACTGATTAGAGCTTAATGTTCACTGGGCCACCTCTTGCTAGTAAGCAAGGCCTCTGCATATCAGCGAGCAATGTCT
This sequence comes from Mandrillus leucophaeus, assembly GCF_000951045.1. NCBI lineage: Eukaryota > Metazoa > Chordata > Mammalia > Primates > Cercopithecidae > Mandrillus > Mandrillus leucophaeus. The sequence goes on from NW_012105542.1 coordinate 241,200, forward strand.
CTGCTCTGCCTGCCTCTGGGAAGTGGAGACTGGCTCTTCTTGCTACATGGCTGGTAGGGTCTGTGGACTCAGGGTTTGCTTGGAAGATCTGGTCACATAGATTACTTTCCATAGGTGAGCATGCAAAGCCCAAGATTTAGATTTTGGGGCAGGAGGTAGGAGGCCTCACTCAGACCTGGGGACTTGTTTGTGACCTCCAGTTGCCCTTTGTCTAGAGAAGTTTGTATTTGAATACTGCATGTGTGCTCGAAGCTGGGGCTCTGTTTCTTATCTGTCAATGGACCCTTAGGTGACTCTTCCTTGGCAGAAATCCAGGAGGGGATGAGGAGTGAATGGTGGGGCTTAAGCACCAGCCCCCTCCCCCTGAACCCCTGAACCCCTAACAAGCCCTGCAAAGTAAATGTTAGGATTCCTATTTGACTAGAGAGGAAACCAAGTCTTAGAAAGCTTCGATGGCCTGAGGATGAAATTTAGTATTATCTGAGGTGGAATTTGAATCTCGGATTGGCCAGTTCCAAAGCTCAGGCTTTTTTTTTTGTCCACACCAGAGACTGGCAAACTACAGGTGAAATCTTGCCCACTGACTGTTTTTATGAATAAAGTTTTATTAGAACAAAGTCATACTCCTCTGTTGACATTAGATTATGGCTACATTTGGGCCACCCTGGCAGAGTCGAGTAGTTGCAACAGAGATCCTATGGCCCACAAAGCCTAAAGTATATGCTGTCTGGACCTTTGCAGAAAATGTTTGCTGACCCCTGCTCTGCACTCTATTCTCTCAGGGAGTGCTCCTTTTAGAATCCAGGGAGCCCAAGACACTGAAGGGTGGAAAGGTACCTGGTCTTTATGTCCAAAGCTCTGGGTACAAATTCTGACTGTGTAGCACGAGTCAAGTCATCGGTAGACTTGACTTCTCTTAGTCTTGGTTCATTCATCTTTAAAAGGCAGAGAAGAGCAGCCACAAAAAATAGTTTTCTTTTGAGGATCAAATAAATGAACAGTGATAAATAATGATTGTAAAGATTTGAGTTGAAATAATCTATACACCAAACCTTCATGACACACAGTTTACCTATATAACAAACCAGGATGTGTACCCCTGATCCTAAAATAAAAGTTAAAAAAAGGTTACCGAGAGCTTATTATGTGCCAGGTCCTTTACATACATTGTCTCCTTTAATCCCTGTAAGTGTCCAGTACATAGTAGACATTCAATAAGAAGTCATTGAATGAATAAGGTAGGTACTTCTTATTCACATTTCTCAGATAAGGAAATGGAGGCTCAGAGAAGTGAAGCAGCTTCCCCGGCGTTTGGCTGCCTATGATGGCTGGATTCAGCACAGGCATGAGAGAGGAAGGGCACTGTGTTCCCGCTGAAGGGGAAGGTTTTTCTCTTCCTGGGAAAACTTGTGGTCTTCAGGGCTGGTTTCCACTGAAGGTAGTGAGTATTGCTTTCTCTCAGCTTCTCCTCCTTCAATTTAATCAGATTCTATTCTATCCTCTTCAATTTCCCCTGCATTATGTAGCAACTGGGATTGTCAGCAAACCCATCATCTTGTTGTTGTCAGTAAAACAAAGATTATCTGCCTCAGAAAAGTGAACACTTGGGAGTCATAATTACGGGAATCACTTGTAGTTTGGGTCCATTTGAATGCGTTTGAGCCGCAAGCGAAACAGACAGCGTGCTCGAAACCTTTTCTAGTTGTGGCCCTGGTTATTTTTGTCCTGCAGGAAGAAGTAGAACCATAACTCTGCCTGCACGGGGCAGACAAAGCCACCTCTGCCACCAGCTGCCCCTGACCTTTGTGGACAACTGCACGTGGAATGAATAGAGTCCTGAAAACTGCTCAGGAGTTTAATAGCTTCAATGAATAAAGAATTTTGGTTCCAAGAAGAGGAAAATAAATTGAATTGATTTGAGGAAAAATCATTGTCTTAGTTTATGTTTCCCTGGATGCAGATTCGGGAACAGAGATAGGGAAGAAAGTTTCCTTTTTGGGATTGGATTCCAGAAAACGCGGTGGGAAACACTGGGAAGTGAGACGGGAAGGGAAGTGATATGGTTAGGCTTTGTGTCCCCACTCAAATCTCATCATGAAATATAATCCCTATAATCCTCACATGTCAAAGGAGAGACCAGGTGGAGGTAATTGAATCATGGGGCCGGTTTCTCTGATGCCACTCCCATGATAGTGGGTGAGTTCTTATGAGATCTGATGGTTTTATACGTGCTTGGTTGTTCCTTCTGCATTCATTGTCCTTCCTGCCACCTTGTGGAGAAGGTGACTTGCTTCCCCTTAGTGTCCTGAGGCCCTCCTGCCCCCAGCCAGGCTAAACTCTGAGTCAGTTGAATCTCTTTCCTTTATAAATTACCCAGTCTTGGGCAGTTCTTTATAGCAGTGTGAGAATGAACTAATACAGGAAGGAAGTCTATGCAGGATGCCTTCTCAGGTAGATGACCACCTTGGGCAAAAGAAGAGTAATTCCACTAGAGAACTCTGAGAGTCAGAACAGAACTGCAGAGTTATCCCCCTCAAGAGGTGAGGGAGCTGGGAGAGTTAGACACCCACTTTCATCAGCCATGGGTTGATGTATGGCATTTTTAGTTGGCTTTGCTAGCAGACCACACAGATGGAAGTTGGTTGGCATGCCCTGAAATGGGGAGTCTTAAGGAGACATGGGTGGGACGCCTTCAAGAACTGCTACAAACTTCTGCTCTGAAATCAGACTACCTGGATTCAAACCGCGGATGTTCCTTCCTATTTGCTATGTGACCTTGGGCAAGTCACTTAACCCCTTTAGTCTTATTGAATAGAAAATACGGTAGTCCAGACTTTACCAGGTGACTGTGAAGATTAAGAGAGATAAGGCATGCAAGACACTTACAGGGTATCTCGCACAAGGCAAACACTCAACAGACTTTAGCTGTTATTCATAACTAGTCTGTCTATTCTACTGAAATTGAATGGGGAAGCATTCAGACCTAGATGATGTTATGGGGAAGAATAGACAAACCACGACTCAAGGTTTTGTCCAAGAGCTATGTGATGTAAAGTGTGACCAGTAGACGGCATTGTGTATTTGGACAAATATGAATATGTGAATTTTTGAATTGTCTTTCAGATATTAACTTATTTGTAGAAGGATCTTCTGTACAGTTGATGAAGCCCATGTAGCTGGAATCAAAAGCTTCTGTACCCATGGGCTGAACCGGTAGTAGCAAACTGACCAGGGAATTAGAGCATGACACCCAAGATGGTGGGAACCAGCTGAGATGCAGGTCATAATCATAACAGCAGATAACATTTACTGAGAATTTTCTATGTGTCAAGTCATGTATAAAACACATCACCAGATTGACATTTTCTCATCACAGTAGTCCAGGGTGGTGTCCCTGTCATGACAGCCTGCCTGGTCTCCTTTTAGAGTGCATGTTAAAATAACTCGTTGCTGCAACCAGTGGTTTTCCCAGCACCCTCTTTTTTTTTTTTTTCTGGAGTCCGTCCTTTCATAACAAGCCCCCAGGTGCATTTGGAGTTGCTAGCTGTAATTGTGGCAGGATTTCTCTTCATCTGACTTCTGTCCCTGTTCTCTTCCCTAAAGAGCAAACATGCTGCACTAGGAGGAATCACTGGCTCATTGTCACTTGCAAAGCCAAGGCAGGGGGAGGACCATTTTTTCTCTGGGTTCAGCAACCCTCCTAGTTGTTAGCAGACAGCAGCATAATGGCCAGCCAGTGTGAAACTGTGCAAATTGCCTCATAAATAACTCGTAATGCACAGGCAACAGGGAGAGGCCATAGCTCATGGATAAATGACTCCCCGCCATTTCGGGGTATTAAACCAGGGCTAATCCGGACCTCACCATGGGGATTCATTAACTGCTATGGGTTTCCCGCATGCAGGCCTGCTGGGACTCAAGCCTGCTTGGTGCTTCTTGTGGCACCATGATGGGGGCAAAACACTTCTGAGCAGGGGCATGAGAAAGAGAAGGTAAGTACCTTTAACAAACCAGCCAGGGTGAACCCTGTAGGAGCCAAGTATTTTCTCTGTGGAACTTGCTCTCCGAAGAAATCTCTTTGAGGGGCAGAGAAAAACATAATAACCTTAACAACTAACATTTATTGGGCATTTACTCTGTGCCAGGCACTGTGCTGTCTTTTTTTTTTTTTTTTTTTTTTTTTTTTGAGATGGAGTCTTGCTCTGTCACCCAGGCTGGAGTGCAGTGGTATGATCTTGGCTTACTGTAACCTCCACCACCCAGGTAGCTGGAACTACAGGCGCCTGCCACCACACCTGGCTAATTGTTGTATTTTTAGTAGAGATGGGGTTTTGCCATGTTGGCCAGGCTGGACTTGAACTCCTGACCTCAGGTGATCTGTCCACCTTGGCCTCCCAAAGTGCTGGGATTACAGGCATGAGCCCCCGTGCCCCCGTGCCCCCGTGCTAAATCTAGTGTAACTCCCATAAAAATTCCATTGAGTGGATACTATCATTATTTGTCCTATTTTCATAGAGGATGAAGTGAAAACTCAGAGGTTTAGTTACTTATTTTAGGCAATATAGCCAATATGTGGTGAATGAATCAGTCAGCTTTTGTTATGTTGTGATAACAAATAGTCCACCAATTTCAGTGGTTTTAAAATCACAAGAGTGTTTTGCTCCGATTTTATGCCACTCATGGATCAGCTGCTCTACTTTACCTGTCTTTATTACAGGATCCAAGCTGAAAAGAGTACCTCTGTCTGGGACATACTATTCTCATGGCAGACAAACAAGAAAACTGGTGGAACTGGCCATGGCTGTGAAGGCTTCTGCTCAGAATAGGCATATATCACCTCTGCTCACATTTCATTGATCAAAGGTGGTCATATGGCCAAGCCTTCTTTCAATGGGGTGAGGAGGTTTACGCCTCACACTGGGAGGTACTGCAGTAAACGACAATGGGGAGAGATATCTAAGTCCCTTAGAGGAACGGCAGAGATCAGAGAATAGTAATATAATATATGCAGCTGAGTGAGATCAGATCTTTGTGGTTTTATATTTTGTGCTCTTAATTTCTGCCCTTTGCTGAATTTGGAGTTGGGATAGTTGGGCTTGAGCACCACTCGGCACTGAGAAACTGTGTGACTAAGGGCAAATTTATTTTCCTCTCTGGGTCCCAGTTTCCTTGCCTTAGTTAGATCCCCCAGAAGCAGACGCAGAGACAAGGAATGAAATGCAAGTAGTTTATTTGGGAGGTGATAAGAGGAAGCCCCAGTAAGAAAGGATAAGTAAGACAAAAAAAGGAAGGAAGGAATAAAGTATGTGTTACGAAACAGGTTACCCTCAGAGCAACCAGGGTACAATTCTGCTAAGGAACTTTGGGGATACACACCTCAGAATTATCCTGCCTGAGGGGTGAGGAACCTAGAAATTAATTTACCAACTCCCAGGACATCATTGGTTGAGGGCTATTTCTGAGAGCATTGGCTCTCCTGCAACCAGATAAAAGCCTTTGAGCAGAGTTATAAGTGTTTGCAATAAGCATCTTTTGGCATACAGAGGTGAGCCAAAGTCCCTATCTATGCCATGGGCAGTGTTGACTAGAAATGCTTCAATGGTCCTTCTACTTTTTGTCCACTGTGCCTACAGCCCTGACTGGCATGGAGTCAGCACATGGGCAGTCTGGTTGAGTGTGAGGATCATGGGCATTTGCATTTTCTCTCCACCTTCCTATGAAACATCATGCCCCACCACTGGCTCTTCCTCTTGCCTTTCCACTGCATGCAAACCTTCTTGGCTCTGCAGGATGTTCCATCCACCTCCTGCTCTTCACAAATGTGGCTCTTACCCAGGGTGCTACAATTCTTACTGCCTGCTCACATTGGGGGCACTCTTTATCCCTGGTACATGCTTTCCACGGTCACAGGGAGGCAGCATCAATGGTATCCTCATTTCCCTGGCATCTCTCATTCTATGCAAAATATCCTATTGATTTGCACTCTGCCACCCCCTTTGCTGTCATCTTTCTTCCAGTACTAACCACCCTCCCCTGACCCTATCAAACTCCATTCACCTAAGGCTGGTTCCCAGCCTCCCTTGTCTATTGGTTTCTCCCTTGTCTATTGGGTTGTTGCATTCCATACCTACAGTTCTTGCACTGATGTCCCTGCTTAGTTCAGGCCACTTACATCTCCCTCCACAACTCAAAACAGCCTCTTCAGCCAGTCTCCTGCTGCGTTCCCTATGTACACTGCTAAACCCCTAGATTTCTGACTTCTAGCTCATCGATACTTTGGCCAAGCATTCTCTCTAAACTACGAGTGGCTAGGGAAGTAGCCAAGTGTAGTAGTTAACAATGGGAACCCCAGAGATAGACTGTCAGGGTTTAAATCCTAGATCTGCCACTTCTTACTTATGGGAACTTGGGTAAGCCACTCATACTCTCTGTGCCTCAGTTTCCTCATCTGCCAGATAGACCTACCTCATAGGGTTGTTGTGATTAGATTACCACCTGGCACACAGTTATGGAATCACTGTTTGTTAAATACGTTGAATTTGAAGGTGATGTCTATTCCCTGCTTCAAAGCCTCCAAATTCCAAGTCACCCAGAGGGTAGAGTCTGAGCTGCCCAGTCTTGCACTTGAGGCCCCGGGTAGTTGGCCTCTACCTCCCTTTCCAAAATCAACCCCTCAGTTCCTTTTTACCCCACATTTTATGACTCAGCTGTTTCATATCTCTGAGTCTTTGCACATGCTGTTCCCTTTGCCTGGTATGCTGAGCCCTACCTTGTTCTGTTCATTTCCTACTGACTTCTCAGGAGTGCCCTCAGGCTTTGCTTCCCTTGGAAAGCTCCCGGGTCTACTCGGGTAGAGATAGTTGCCTTCCTCCTTGTAGAAACTGGGCACTGACCCTGTTTCAGGGCTGAGACCAGAGTGGGATGAGTGAGTTTGCTTCAAAAGTGAAATTTAAGGGGGCATTCAAAAACTTAGCAATCAAGACAGAATATTTGAATATTAAAATAAATAAAATCTTGTGTTAGTTTGCTGAGGATGATTGTTTCCAGCTTTACTCATGTCCCTGCAAAGGACATAAACTCATTCTTTTTTATGGCTGCATAGTGTTCCATGGTGTATATGTGCCACATTGCATGTTGTCACTCATAAGTGGGAGTTGAACAATGGGAACACATGGACACAGGGAGGGGAACACCATATACCCGGGCCTGCCGGGAAGTGGGGGGCAAGGAGAGGCGGAGCATTAGGACAAATACCTAACGCATGTGGGGCTTAAAACCTAGTTAACGGGTTGATAGGTGCAGCAGAGCACCATGACACATGTATACCTATGTAACAAACCTACATGTTCAGCACATGTATCCCAGAACTTAAAGTAAAATTGAAATAAATAATAATAAAATCAGTGCAATAAGTCTAGGTTGAAAAGAGCATCAACATTTTTAAAGATGAGATCTAACCTTCTCTCATGAGACTCAAGCTACTTGCCTGGCCTGTTGGATCCTGGGCTAGCCTGCTGGAGATTGAAAGATCATGACAAGGTGAGCCCAGTTGTGCCAGCTGAGGTTATTCAGGTTATTCTAGACTAGTTTACAGCCAGCTGACCTCATACTCATTAGAGAGCCCAGCCAAGGTCAACAGAGCTACCTATATGACCCACAGCTGAAGAAGACACCTGAGCAAGCCCCACTGACCCATAGACCTGTGTGAATACCAATACTTATGCTTTTCAACTACTGCGTTTGGGGATGATTTGTTACACAGTAGAAGCTAACAAATACACTCCTTCTGGCCACAGAACCATTGAGCATGCTTAACCTCTGCCTGGTAAGATCTCTCTTCCCTAGGCCCCTTCATTCCTTAGGCCTTCACCTAGTGCTTCTGCTTTAGAGAGGCCTTTCCTGACTTCCCTATGTCAAAGCTCCTTCCTCTAGGCTCTCCTTTTACTGTCTAACTCTCCATCTTCGCCCTTCACTGCAGTTCTACTGCATTTATTCAAGTGATTGTCCGATGCCAGTCTCACCTGATAGATGACAAGCTGCATCAGGGCAAGAATTATGCTTTTTAGGTCTCCATTGCATTTTGGCCCATAGCTGGTTTTTGATAAATGTGCTGAATGAATACATGAATGAATGGGTTTATTTTGACACAAAGTTTGAGAGTGTCAATCAAGCCCCATGATTACTCTGCCTTTTACCCAGTGATATAATATGTAAAATGGATTCTGATGCAAAGGTCATGGGCCTCTCCTGGGGGTCCCTCTACCCCTGTGCATCTTAAAGAGCTCTCCTCTCATCTTCTGAGCAGGCTTTGCCAGCAGAACTTGAACTATAATGTGAATGGCACTCTTGCTGTTGAGCAGCCCTGCACTGAGAGCAGTGGAAGCATGTCTGGCTAAGCCAGGGCCAGAGCAGTGCAGGTGGGAGGGTGTGGATTTGACTTGATAAGGGCAGCAGCCAGGGATGGGCTAAAAGGGAGGATTGGGGGGCTTCCCTGGGGCACTCTCTGACTCACCTGGTATCACTCCCTTCACACTGTTGGCCTCCTCCTGGCAGTTTGAGATTCTGTCCCAGGCTCTGGTGGCCCCTTGGAGCATAGGATCTGATGCCTGCTTTCTTGACCTCCATGTATCATGATTCCTAATTCATTCTTGCTTCTCAGTCTGGGGAGGCAATATAGGCTAAGACTGTGGACCTTCAAGCCATGCCGCCTGGGTTCAAATCCTAGCACAGCTTTCTACTAGCTGTATAGCATTGGGCAAGTAATGAAACTTCTCTGTGCTCCAGTTTTCTGCCTGTAAAACGGGCTCATACCTACATTATAGGCTGTTACGAGAATCAAACTGAGCTAGAGTGGGTTAAAGCACAATAGTGCTTGCTACATGGCATATATGATATCAGTGTTTCTGTTTTCCTTTGCTTTGGCTGGCCTGAGGCCCTGATGTGAGGCTGATGGTCCCAGCACATCTAACTAGGCTGAGCATCCTGTTTCTTACTGGGGAGTGCCGTGTGGCTCCAGGATATGTTTTAGGTGAGTTCTGGTCTCTGTTCTTTGAAAGACTGGCTTTGCAGGAGAAATTTCCTTGGCCAAGAAACAGCTCTGGTGGGGCTGTCTCCCAGATACACACGTGCATGTACACACACACACACACACACACATTGTGTGTAGCCCACTCCAAGGCACTCTGTGAGCCCTTCACTCCTTGTTCAGCCTCATCAACATCTTATTATAAAATCCTTTTCCAGCACTCTGTCCAAAGGTCATCACAATTACAATCACTGCTGTAATTATGTCCAAACTCTTAGCCCCCCACTGGGGAGTGTGAGAGCGCTGTCACCAGCCTAAGAGGCCCAGTTCCGTGAGGCCTGCTTGTCCCACCATGCCACACTGGGAACAGCTATGCTGCCCCCACAGGAATGGCGATGGTTGTGAGGCTTGCCCTGTACCCTCAGAGATGCTTCCTTTATTTAAGCCACCTATGTCACCCCCTGGAGTGCTCTCTGTTCCCTGGGAGGGCCCTGCACAGAGGCAGGTGGGCGGGTGTCACACGGGGAGGGGAATGACAGTTTTCCTCGCATCCTCCCTGACGCTCTTCAGGCGTCTCTCCTGCTGTTCCTGACTGGAATGCAAGCTAAGTGAGAGGTGAGACAGGGGTTTTGACAGGAAGGGCCTCACTGGGTGGCAGGATGGAGGTGAGATCCCTGTGCAGGATGAACAGGTTATGTTGTGTGTTCATGCGACAGAATCAGACACGTGCGCATTTTCCTGGTTGTGCAGAGAGGGCTATAATCTCCAGAGACTCCTCACCTTAAAGTGCTTTGCCTATTGTTATGGCTGAACTGTCTTCTCAAAACTCATGTGTTGAAGTTCTAACCCCCAGGACTTCAGAATGTGATTACATACTCTGATGCAGAATCTTTAAAGAGGTAATTAAGGTTAAATGAGGTCATTAAAGTTCTTCTAGACGCCTTCTAGGTTTGAGCAAACTTAACATGAGAGTGGCCTGTGATGCTCCTGGGGCCTCCTCTGCCCAACTCACCAAGATTGGCTAGAAATAGAGGGTTGGAGGGAACCTGGGAAGGGAGCCAACATTTCTCCTGCTGTGATCCATGCTAGTCCTGGTTTCAAGTTCTCTTTCCCCTCTGCAGTGCCTCACTTAGCCTATCTGTGTGCTACTTGCATGGATACCCATATTTTTGGGGGATAAGCACATTGACAGGGAATCAGCAGAATGCAGTAGAGGCAGGGAAGGAGGAGAAAACAGAGCACGAGCAGGTTGTGCTGAAGGGAAGGTTCACCTGAACCCCAGGAGAGGCTGGGAGCAAGTGGTGGGTCTCTCAGTTGTCTCAGCATTGGCCTGTGGCCCAGTTGGGGAAGCTGTGGGAGTCTCCCTCATGTATGGAAAGTGGCTTACCCCTGAGGAGCACCTTCCATACCCCATGGCTCTGACACAATGTGGCATCTAAGTCAAACACCTAAAAGGTGTTTAGAAGAAAGGAAGTCTGTGTTAGGGACAATATTGCACCCCTCTGTGAGGCTTTACCAGCCTTAGAAGTCTCTGTAGCAGACCTCATCTGCATCTAGAGACAGAACTGAAATAGGATGTAGCTGAGATACCTGGATGTAATTCCTGGGGACACCACCTGGTACAGGGGAAACTTTGAAGACCTAAATCTCCTTGAGTAGTTTATATAGTCAATGCAAATCTCCTTCAGTAGTTTATATAGTCAATGCAAATCTCCTTCAGTAGTTTATATAGTAGTTTATAGAGTCTCTATATAGTCAGTCACTGTAGTGTATATAGTCAAAGTGAGAAACTGAGTGGTGAGACTGTGACTCATTTTTACTCCCAGACCGGTGTGGCCTGAAATTTTGGCAAATATTAACAATGGTTATAAAAACAGCTCGTTAGGCATTTGCTATGTACTTGGCAAATGCATGCCCCAGGCAATGTGTTGATGTTTTCCATGCACTAAGACATTTATTTAACCTTCATAACAACTGTATGCAGGAGGGTTGTTATTAGCCCCTTTTTAATACAGGCTTAGCGAGGTTTAAGTCACTTGTACAAGGACAGTGACACAGGAAGTGAAGAAACTTGTCCCATTAAGTCCAGTGTCTAGCTTGAAAGTCCAGGCGTGCAAGTTCTTTGCAATCTCTGTTACTGCAAAGCCTGCAAACTGAGCTACAGCATGTTTGAGGACTCATAGTCCCTAATGACACTAATGTGCCTACCATGTGCCAACATTACGTAGTCCACATAGTTCATTTACTGACTGTGTAACAGGCCTCAAAGGCAGGTAATTTTGGAGATGGAGAATCTAAGCCTCATTCTGGAGATGGAGAATCTAAGATTCAAAAAGGATAAGTCACCTGCTTGTGAATAGTACAGCTGGGATTCAAGCTCAGGCTGACACAAAAGCCCCCTCTTTTTAGGCTCGTTTTAGTGGGAATAATAGGGAGTGTGTGTGTTGGGTAGTTTGCCCTGAGATCCTGATAGTCTGTTTGATTTCAGCGATTTCCAGAAACACCTGGGAGTACACGACAGCAAGGCAGGATCTGGGCGTCCTGCTGGTGCTGTGGACAGAGGCTTCCTATAGCAACCCTGAGAGTGCACACCCAGCCCACGTGCGGCAGGGCTGAGCTGGTTCTCTCTCCACTTTATTGATGTGGAGTGAGTTGAAGGTTATTGCAATGAATAATAAATGAGCTATCATAGAGGAGCCGATTATTCCGAAGTGTTACCGATGTTTGTGTTGATAAAAATGAATAAATGGCTAAGTGTTTGCAGGGAAGGGAAGAGAAAAGGCATAAAGAGGAAATTCATATGTGCCTCCGATAGTTAGAAACAATGAGTCTTGAAGCAGAGGCAATCACGGAATGGGATAAAACAGCTTTGTGATTTGTTATGTAGGGAAAATAATGACAGAATCTTTCATCTCTGGCCATGTTGGCTGCAAAATCGTAATAGATATTGGCTTTGAACAGAGGAGATAAGAGACCAAGAGAAAAATAAAGTTCAGAACAGTGAATGCAAGAGCCAAGTTGTTGCTTGGCTTTTCTCACAGAGACAGAGCCATATTGAGGAAGGACAGTGCTGCAACCATTTCAGCCTCTCTGTAGATAGAGAAAGAGGGCCTGACTGGCCCCAAATAGGGGTGGAGGGGCTTCTCCCAGGATTGAAAGCCATGATCAGATGTAAGAGGATCATGAGAAGTCAAATTCAATGGATGGGGTCAGCCAGGTGTGGAGTAGCTCTTTGTTACAGATGACCCTACTCCAGCTATTCATAACCTTTTTTCCCCTCCTGCTAAGACACAGTCCCAGGTACAATTCCTGTCAAGTTGGCCACAACTTCTCGTCTTTCTTTACTGCTCAAAAAAAGCGTATCCGAATGCAACAGAGTGAGAATGATGCTATGTCCATGATTCCCAAACTGTGTGCTGAGAGCACTTCAGTAAACTTAGTGGGGGCGCCATGGGATATTTTTAATGTTTGGAGGGAAACTTGACATCCTCTGGACATCATGCTAACTACCAACTCATGCTAATACAGTTTCGACTTGAGGTTAGGCTACGTTCCTTTTGATGACATCATGTCTTTGCAAAGGGGGAGGATTTTAGTCATTGCTGTGGTTAAAATAAAGTATGGTATGTAAAGCACTGTAGAGCAGGCAACGAAGATTGTGGTGTCTAATTCCAGGGTTTGAGAAGTTGTGTAGTGTCCAACAAGTATACAGATCCCATTATTAAATAATTATAGTTAATTCAGAATGAAATAGAAATATTATGTGATTTTCTTTAATTGACACATAATTATACATATTTATGGAGTACAGTGAGATTTTCAATACATGTATATATTGCATAATAATGAAATCAGGGTATTTAGCATTTCCATCATCTCAAACATTCATCATTTCTTTGTGGTGAGAACATTCAAAACTCCTCTTTTCTAGCTACTTTGAAATACAGCATACAATATTGTTAACCATAATCACCCTCTGGGAAATGGCACACCAGAACTTATTTCTCCTATCTGTGACTCTCTACTCGTTAATCAGTCTCTCCCTTCTTCCCTTCCTTCTACCTTCCCCAGTTTCTGGTAACCACTATTCTACCTTCCACTTCTATGAGATCAGCTTTTTTAGATGCTGCACGTGAGTGATATCATGCAGTATTTATTTCTCTGTGTCTGGCTCACATCACTTAACATAATGTTCTCCAGGTTCATCCACATTGCCACAACTGGCAGGATTTTATTCTTTTTTTATGGCTGAAATGTATTCCACTGAGTATATATATCACATTACAAAAAATCCATCTGTCTGTTGATGGACACTTGGGTTGATTCCATATCTTGACTATTGTGAATAGTGCTGCAATAAACATGGGAGTGCAACTATCTCTTCGATACTAATTTCCTTTCTTTTAGGTATATACCGAGTAATGGGATTTCTGGATCACACGGTAGTTCTAGTTTAACTTTTTGAGGAACTGCTACACTGTTTTCCATAGTTGCTGTACTAACTTGCTGTTTCATCAGCAGTGTATAAGTTCTTTCTTCAGATCCTTGCCAGCATTTGTTACCTTTTGTCTTTTTGATGATAGCCATTCTAACTGGGGTAAAGTGATATCTCATTGTGATTTTAATTGTATCTCCCTAATGATTAGTAGTGCTGAACATTTTTTCATATACCTGTTGGCCATTTGTATGTCTTCTTTTGAGAGGTGCCTGTTCAGATCTTTTGACCTTTTTTTTTTTTTTTTTTTTTTAAAAGATGGAGTTTCGCTCTGTCACCTAGGCTGGAGTGCAGCGGCATGATCTTGGCTCACTGCAACCTCTACCTCCTGGGTTCAAGCAATTCTCCTGCCTCAGCCTCCCAAGTAGCTGGGATTACAGACACATGCCACCATGCCTGGGTAATTTTTGTACTTTTAGTAGAGATTGTGTTTCACCATATTGACCAGGCTGGTCTCAAACTCCTGACCTCATATGATCCACCCGCCTCGACCTCCCAAAGTGCTGGGATTACAGGCGTGAGCCACCGCGCCCGGCCCTTTTTGCCCATATTTAAATTGGATTTTGTTTTTTGGCTTTTGAGTTTTTTGCATTACTTATATATACTTGATATTAACCCTTATCAGTTGTGTAGTTTGCAAATATTTCTCTCATTTTATAGTTTTTCTCTTCACTCTATTGATTGTTTTCTTTGCTGTGCAGAAGCTTTGTATTTTGATGAAATCTCATTTGTTTATTTTTGCTTTTGTTGCCTGTGCTTTTGAGTTCTTGTCAAAAAAATCTTCGTGCAGACTAATGTCATGGAGGATTTATTATATAGCTTATAGCTTTAGGTTCTACATTTAAGTCTTTAATTCATTTTGAGTTGATTTTTGTATATAGTGAGAAATAGGGTCTAGTCTCATTCTTCTGCATGTGAATATCCAGCTTTTCCAGCACCATTTGTTGAGTGGTCCTTTCTCCAATGTGTGTTCTTGGCACTTTTGTTAATCAGTTGCTGTAAGTATGTAGGTTTATTTCTGGGTTCTCCATTCTGTTTTGTTAGTCTATGCATCTATTTTTGTACCAGTACCATGCCATTTGGTTACTCTAGCTTTCTTGTATGTTTTGAAATCAGGCAGTGTAATGACTCCAGCTTTGTTCTTTTTGCTCCAGATTGCTTCGGCTATTTGGGATCTTTTGTGGTTCCATATACATTTTAAGATTGTACCATACACATTTTAGGATTTTTATATTTCAATGAAGTACATCATTGGTATTTTGATAGGGATTACACTGAATGTGTAGATTGCTTTGGGTAGTATGAACATTTTAACAATATTCTTTCAATCCATGAACATGGATGTCTTTATATATGTTTTCTTCAGTTTTTCATCAGTGTTTTATAGTTTTCATTGTAAAGCTTTTTCACCTCCTTGGTTAAACTTATTCCTAGGTGGGAGGCTGAGGTGGGATGACCACTTAAGCCCAGGAGTTTGAGACTAACCTGGGCAACATAGTGAGACTCCCACTACTACATTTTTTTTTTTTTAATTAGCTGAGCACGGTGGAGTGTGACTGTAATGTTAGCTACTTAGGAGGCTGAGATGGGAGGATCACTTGAGCCCGGGATGTTGAGACTGCAGTTAGCCGTGATGGTGCCATTGCACTCCAGCCTGGGTGGCAGAGCAAGACCCTGTCTTAAAAAAAAATTCCTAGGTATTATTTTTGTGGCTATTACAAATGGGATTGATTTCTTGATTCTTTTCTGGATAGTTCACTATTGGTGTATAGAAACACTATATGTGCATCATTTAAAAAATCAGCTACTGTTAGGACATACTTATTACATTGTTTAGCTCTAACTACTTAATAAACATAATTATAAGATATTTTTGTTCATGATGAACATGAAAAAAATTGTGGAGACACTAAGTATCCTGTCAACAGGGAAAGTGGGGGGAACTTCTGTTAGGTCCTAGCAGGAAACCAATGGCACACTCAAACTGGGTAATTTAAAGAGAATTGGAGAAAGCAATTCTTTTCAAAGATATGGGAAAGGTATAGAGAAATAACAAGGAATAGGCAGTATCCTGAGGTTAGTATTGGGGAGAGGTCCAATTGGGAATTGGAAAAGTTGGGAGGAAAAAAGAGGGCAGAAGGGAAGAAGTGTTTTTGTTTGTTTGTTTTTTGAGATGGAGTCTCGCTCTGTTGCCCAGGCTGGAGTACAGTGGCGCAATCTCAGTTCATTGCAAGCTCTGCCTCCTGACTCATTCTCCTGAGCCATTCTCCTGACTCAGCCTCCCGAGTAGCTGGGACTACAGGTGCCCGCCGCCCCACCAGGCTAATTTTTTTTGTATTTTTGGTAGAGACAGGGTTTGACTGTGTTAGCCAGGATGGTCTCGATCTCCTGACCTCGTGATCCGCCTGCCTCAGCCTCCCAAAGTGCTGGGATTACAGGTGTGAGCGCCCGGCCCTAAGAAGTGGTTATTACAACCTGTATAGATCATGCTGTGGGGAGAGGCCTGCATCACAGTAATGAGCTTCAGCTCAGCAACGTGGTCAGCTTCAGTTCTTGGCATAGAGATACTGGGAAAAGAGGTGCCCTGACCTCACTCTTATCCCTCCCTCTCTCCCAGTTTCTGCAGGTGTTCCCCACTAGCCAAGCTCAGGAGAGGGCAAGGGAGCCTCTTGACATAACCATAGGACTTAGCTTCCCTGGTACAAAAGAAGGTGGAAGACTAGTCTTGGAAGGGCAACCAGGAGCAATCCAATATATTATGATATGGCTAAATTTGAATCTGCTGTTGCTTATACAAACAATAGTGAATCCTTCTTAAACTTCAGAATCAATAAGAACACACCTTTATCAAGCACTTTACTGTGTACTCTGCTGAGTTAAGCACTTTACAGGCATTATCTCATTTAATCCATAAACAACCTTACCAAGTAGATTCTGTTGTTCACTCCAAAATGGAACATAGAACAAATACATGGCAGCATTGTTGTGAAGTGGAGAGAAAATGCATCAAAGTAACTTCCTTCATGTACATAGTTGGCTCAATCAATGGGGGGGAAAATATATATCTATATATTTGTTTGTTTTGTATTTTTTTTGTTTTTGTTTTTGTTTTTGTTTTTTTTTTGAGACAGAATCTCAGTCTGTTGCCCAGGCTTGAGTGCAGTGGTGCAATCTCGGCTCACTGCACCTCCACCTCCTGGGTTCAGGCGATTCTCGTGCCTCAGCCTACTAGTAGCTGGGACCACAGGCATGTGCTGCCATGCCCAGCTAATTTTTTTTTTTTTTTTTTAAATTTTTAGTAGAGACAGAGTTTTACCATGTTGGCCAGGCTAGTCTCAAACTCCTGGCCTCAAGTGATCCGACTACCTCAGTCTCCCAAAGTGCTGTGATTCCAGGTGTGAGTTACCACGCCTGGCCATCAGTGGAAATATTTTTTGCTATATATGTTTTTTTTAATTAAAAAACCTTTCCGATAGGGAAGAAAAAGTGTTGGCCAACTAACATAAAGGTATTTCTTTCCTTGGCACTTCCATTTCCCAGTCAAAATTAATAAAATGGCCCCTGGCCCTTGTGAGTTAGATGAGTGGCCATTAACATTCTGGATTCCTCCAGAATCCAGTTACTTTTGTGTTTCCCATTCTGCAGTGTGGTGGATGAAATCAATACCATGGTGGCCTCACCAAGGTGCCACATCCCACAAAGGCCAGCCTGCAACACTGGCTTGTCATCGCTATGCCGTGGTGGTTCTCAAAGGATCCCCACGGGGAACACCAAAATCACATCACAGCGGCCTTTTCCCTACTCATCAATAACATCAAGGTCTCGGGATAGAACTTTCTCAATTCTCACTTTTTCTTCCATAAATTTTCTTTAAACTGAGCCAAAAATGAACAATAAATATTAATGGAAAATTTTAAAATGTGATTTTTAAAGGAGTGTTTTATGTATTTTTTTTTTGAGATGCAGAAACCTGCATGTATATAATATAGCCATATTTTCTGCTAGTAAAGTCATTGCTGACTCGTGTGACAGAATTAAGTGCACAATTTTTTCATGTGGTTATGCAGAAAGCATCCCATCTTCCCGATGTCTGAAAGAATTTGAAACTACTTTGATAGAAAAACTTGCATATGGTATAAAATTTAGGTTCTAGGAACATTGTGAGCATTACCACTATCATCATCATCACTGTCATCACCACCTCTGTCATCATCATGAAGATCATTTCTTTACAAGGGAATCCAAATGTGTCCTCTGTGTGTTCATCCCTACATTATATTAAGCAGCGGTTCTCAAAGGCCCCTGGACCAAGCAGTGTCAGCAAATGCAAATTCCTAGGCCTTACCTTGGAAAAACTGAATCGGAATCTCTGGGCATGGGGCCCAGCAATCTGTTTTGATAAAGCCTCCAGGTTGAGAACCATTGTTTTTTAGTAATTCTTACACAAGCCAGTGAGATAGGAGCCACTGTTCCCATTTCAGAGCTATGAAAACAAAGACTGAGAGAATACTGAAGTTATTAAATGGTGAGACTAGAGTATAGATTGAATTCTTCCACCTCTAGGATGAGTCCTTATCACAGAAATCACTCTTATATATATAACTAATGAATCAGGAAACTGTGCATCCACTCTTTTGTGGAAGATACATTAATAGGTAAGGCACAGTTGCCAGAATTCACTCTCTTAAGAAGATAAGGCAGGAAACACTTAGCAATTAAATGCTAAGTGGCATCATTTCCAATGTCATAGGTTTTTGGAGATGAAAGAGGTCACTGTGGGCTGGACTAAGTGGTGTCCCCTGGAATTGTTCAAAGTGCTCCAAGTCGCTAAGATTCTGCTCAAATATGTCTAGAAATAAATAGTCTTCAGTTAGGTGTGGAAGGACAAAGTGGATTTGGCTGGGTGGTGGAGGAGGAGGAGGTCAATAGTTGATTAGCAAATGGACAAGAAGAGTATGACTTTCTATTGTTAAAATCAGGTTATGGCTGAGAGGCAGCAGCCAGCAAAAGCCTTGACTGAAAGATGAGCACCCTGAGACCTCTTGCTGCAAAATAAATGTAGATTACATCTTCACCTGTTGGTTGGGACACTGATTCTATTCCACGATGAGGGAGGTAGCCATTCCCTTCCTAGCCCCTCTCCAATTTACTACTAGACCAGGGGTGGCAAACCTTTTCTATAAAGGGCCAGGCAGTAAACATTTTGGTCTTTGCCATCCATATGGTCTGTGTTGCAACCTCTCAACTCTGCTACTGTATGAAAGCAGCCATGGGCAATATGTAAACTGATGGGCATGGCCGTATTCTAATAAAGCTGTATTTGTGGACACTGAAATTTGAATTTTATATACTTTTCATGTGTCACAAAATATCCTTTTGATTTTTTTTCAACAATTTCAGTGTAAAACTCATTCTTAGCTTGCGGATCATATAAAAACTAGTGGTAGGCCGGATTTGGCCTACAGGCTGTAGTCAGCTGATCCTGGTACTAGACCATAAACCTTACAAGGACAGAATCTTTTCTGCTCACTATCATATACCCAGGACCTGTCTCAGTGCCTGATACACAGTGGCCACTCAAAAAATCTGTTGAATGAATGAATGAATGAATACAGTCTATTTTCCTTTGTTTCCTCTTCTCTGAATTTGTCCAAAGAAAGTATGAGGTAAGGAAGCTGAGAAAGAGTAATCAGAGGGCATCCAATGTGTCTACATCTTAGGTAGGAATTCACAAAGCTTCCAATTTTAGTGATCTGTAAGGGCTTTAGTTGTCAATCTGCCCTGAAATTTGGAAATACTAAACTCGGAGCTCAAGTATGCCAAGAATTTTTTTTTTTTCCAACTGAACGCTATTTTATTTTTCTTTTCTTTTTTATTTTTTGACAGAGTTTCGCTCTGTCACCTAGGCTGGAGTGCAGCGGCATGATCTTGGCTCACTGCAACCTCTACCTCCTGGGTTCAAGCAATTCTCCTGCCTCAGCCTCCCAAGTAGCTGGGATTACAGACACATGCCACCATGCCTGGGTAATTTTTGTACTTTTAGTAGAGATTGTGTTTCACCATATTGACCAGGCTGGTCTCAAACTCCTGACCTCATATGATCCACCCGCCTCGACCTCCCAAAGTGCTGGGATTACAGGCGTGAGCCACCGCGCCCGGCCCTTTTTGCCCATATTTAAATTGGATTTTGTTTTTTGGCTTTTGAGTTTTTTGCATTACTTATATATACTTGATATTAACCCTTATCAGTTGTGTAGTTTGCAAATATTTCTCTCATTTTATAGTTTTTCTCTTCACTCTATTGATTGTTTTCTTTGCTGTGCAGAAGCTTTGTATTTTGATGAAATCTCATTTGTTTATTTTTGCTTTTGTTGCCTGTGCTTTTGAGTTCTTGTCAAAAAAATCTTCGTGCAGACTAATGTCATGGAGGATTTATTATATAGCTTATAGCTTTAGGTTCTACATTTAAGTCTTTAATTCATTTTGAGTTGATTTTTGTATATAGTGAGAAATAGGGTCTAGTCTCATTCTTCTGCATGTGAATATCCAGCTTTTCCAGCACCATTTGTTGAGTGGTCCTTTCTCCAATGTGTGTTCTTGGCACTTTTGTTAATCAGTTGCTGTAAGTATGTAGGTTTATTTCTGGGTTCTCCATTCTGTTTTGTTAGTCTATGCATCTATTTTTGTACCAGTACCATGCCATTTGGTTACTCTAGCTTTCTTGTATGTTTTGAAATCAGGCAGTGTAATGACTCCAGCTTTGTTCTTTTTGCTCCAGATTGCTTCGGCTATTTGGGATCTTTTGTGGTTCCATATACATTTTAAGATTGTACCATACACATTTTAGGATTTTTATATTTCAATGAAGTACATCATTGGTATTTTGATAGGGATTACACTGAATGTGTAGATTGCTTTGGGTAGTATGAACATTTTAACAATATTCTTTCAATCCATGAACATGGATGTCTTTATATATGTTTTCTTCAGTTTTTCATCAGTGTTTTATAGTTTTCATTGTAAAGCTTTTTCACCTCCTTGGTTAAACTTATTCCTAGGTGGGAGGCTGAGGTGGGATGACCACTTAAGCCCAGGAGTTTGAGACTAACCTGGGCAACATAGTGAGA
The DNA here is from genome assembly GCF_000951045.1 of Mandrillus leucophaeus. Taxonomy (NCBI): domain Eukaryota; kingdom Metazoa; phylum Chordata; class Mammalia; order Primates; family Cercopithecidae; genus Mandrillus; species Mandrillus leucophaeus. Next base: position 261,847 of record NW_012105542.1, read on the forward strand.
CTCCCACTACTACATTTTTTTTTTTTTAATTAGCTGAGCACGGTGGAGTGTGACTGTAATGTTAGCTACTTAGGAGGCTGAGATGGGAGGATCACTTGAGCCCGGGATGTTGAGACTGCAGTTAGCCGTGATGGTGCCATTGCACTCCAGCCTGGGTGGCAGAGCAAGACCCTGTCTTAAAAAAAAATTCCTAGGTATTATTTTTGTGGCTATTACAAATGGGATTGATTTCTTGATTCTTTTCTGGATAGTTCACTATTGGTGTATAGAAACACTATATGTGCATCATTTAAAAAATCAGCTACTGTTAGGACATACTTATTACATTGTTTAGCTCTAACTACTTAATAAACATAATTATAAGATATTTTTGTTCATGATGAACATGAAAAAAATTGTGGAGACACTAAGTATCCTGTCAACAGGGAAAGTGGGGGGAACTTCTGTTAGGTCCTAGCAGGAAACCAATGGCACACTCAAACTGGGTAATTTAAAGAGAATTGGAGAAAGCAATTCTTTTCAAAGATATGGGAAAGGTATAGAGAAATAACAAGGAATAGGCAGTATCCTGAGGTTAGTATTGGGGAGAGGTCCAATTGGGAATTGGAAAAGTTGGGAGGAAAAAAGAGGGCAGAAGGGAAGAAGTGTTTTTGTTTGTTTGTTTTTTGAGATGGAGTCTCGCTCTGTTGCCCAGGCTGGAGTACAGTGGCGCAATCTCAGTTCATTGCAAGCTCTGCCTCCTGACTCATTCTCCTGAGCCATTCTCCTGACTCAGCCTCCCGAGTAGCTGGGACTACAGGTGCCCGCCGCCCCACCAGGCTAATTTTTTTTGTATTTTTGGTAGAGACAGGGTTTGACTGTGTTAGCCAGGATGGTCTCGATCTCCTGACCTCGTGATCCGCCTGCCTCAGCCTCCCAAAGTGCTGGGATTACAGGTGTGAGCGCCCGGCCCTAAGAAGTGGTTATTACAACCTGTATAGATCATGCTGTGGGGAGAGGCCTGCATCACAGTAATGAGCTTCAGCTCAGCAACGTGGTCAGCTTCAGTTCTTGGCATAGAGATACTGGGAAAAGAGGTGCCCTGACCTCACTCTTATCCCTCCCTCTCTCCCAGTTTCTGCAGGTGTTCCCCACTAGCCAAGCTCAGGAGAGGGCAAGGGAGCCTCTTGACATAACCATAGGACTTAGCTTCCCTGGTACAAAAGAAGGTGGAAGACTAGTCTTGGAAGGGCAACCAGGAGCAATCCAATATATTATGATATGGCTAAATTTGAATCTGCTGTTGCTTATACAAACAATAGTGAATCCTTCTTAAACTTCAGAATCAATAAGAACACACCTTTATCAAGCACTTTACTGTGTACTCTGCTGAGTTAAGCACTTTACAGGCATTATCTCATTTAATCCATAAACAACCTTACCAAGTAGATTCTGTTGTTCACTCCAAAATGGAACATAGAACAAATACATGGCAGCATTGTTGTGAAGTGGAGAGAAAATGCATCAAAGTAACTTCCTTCATGTACATAGTTGGCTCAATCAATGGGGGGGAAAATATATATCTATATATTTGTTTGTTTTGTATTTTTTTTGTTTTTGTTTTTGTTTTTGTTTTTTTTTTGAGACAGAATCTCAGTCTGTTGCCCAGGCTTGAGTGCAGTGGTGCAATCTCGGCTCACTGCACCTCCACCTCCTGGGTTCAGGCGATTCTCGTGCCTCAGCCTACTAGTAGCTGGGACCACAGGCATGTGCTGCCATGCCCAGCTAATTTTTTTTTTTTTTTTTTAAATTTTTAGTAGAGACAGAGTTTTACCATGTTGGCCAGGCTAGTCTCAAACTCCTGGCCTCAAGTGATCCGACTACCTCAGTCTCCCAAAGTGCTGTGATTCCAGGTGTGAGTTACCACGCCTGGCCATCAGTGGAAATATTTTTTGCTATATATGTTTTTTTTAATTAAAAAACCTTTCCGATAGGGAAGAAAAAGTGTTGGCCAACTAACATAAAGGTATTTCTTTCCTTGGCACTTCCATTTCCCAGTCAAAATTAATAAAATGGCCCCTGGCCCTTGTGAGTTAGATGAGTGGCCATTAACATTCTGGATTCCTCCAGAATCCAGTTACTTTTGTGTTTCCCATTCTGCAGTGTGGTGGATGAAATCAATACCATGGTGGCCTCACCAAGGTGCCACATCCCACAAAGGCCAGCCTGCAACACTGGCTTGTCATCGCTATGCCGTGGTGGTTCTCAAAGGATCCCCACGGGGAACACCAAAATCACATCACAGCGGCCTTTTCCCTACTCATCAATAACATCAAGGTCTCGGGATAGAACTTTCTCAATTCTCACTTTTTCTTCCATAAATTTTCTTTAAACTGAGCCAAAAATGAACAATAAATATTAATGGAAAATTTTAAAATGTGATTTTTAAAGGAGTGTTTTATGTATTTTTTTTTTGAGATGCAGAAACCTGCATGTATATAATATAGCCATATTTTCTGCTAGTAAAGTCATTGCTGACTCGTGTGACAGAATTAAGTGCACAATTTTTTCATGTGGTTATGCAGAAAGCATCCCATCTTCCCGATGTCTGAAAGAATTTGAAACTACTTTGATAGAAAAACTTGCATATGGTATAAAATTTAGGTTCTAGGAACATTGTGAGCATTACCACTATCATCATCATCACTGTCATCACCACCTCTGTCATCATCATGAAGATCATTTCTTTACAAGGGAATCCAAATGTGTCCTCTGTGTGTTCATCCCTACATTATATTAAGCAGCGGTTCTCAAAGGCCCCTGGACCAAGCAGTGTCAGCAAATGCAAATTCCTAGGCCTTACCTTGGAAAAACTGAATCGGAATCTCTGGGCATGGGGCCCAGCAATCTGTTTTGATAAAGCCTCCAGGTTGAGAACCATTGTTTTTTAGTAATTCTTACACAAGCCAGTGAGATAGGAGCCACTGTTCCCATTTCAGAGCTATGAAAACAAAGACTGAGAGAATACTGAAGTTATTAAATGGTGAGACTAGAGTATAGATTGAATTCTTCCACCTCTAGGATGAGTCCTTATCACAGAAATCACTCTTATATATATAACTAATGAATCAGGAAACTGTGCATCCACTCTTTTGTGGAAGATACATTAATAGGTAAGGCACAGTTGCCAGAATTCACTCTCTTAAGAAGATAAGGCAGGAAACACTTAGCAATTAAATGCTAAGTGGCATCATTTCCAATGTCATAGGTTTTTGGAGATGAAAGAGGTCACTGTGGGCTGGACTAAGTGGTGTCCCCTGGAATTGTTCAAAGTGCTCCAAGTCGCTAAGATTCTGCTCAAATATGTCTAGAAATAAATAGTCTTCAGTTAGGTGTGGAAGGACAAAGTGGATTTGGCTGGGTGGTGGAGGAGGAGGAGGTCAATAGTTGATTAGCAAATGGACAAGAAGAGTATGACTTTCTATTGTTAAAATCAGGTTATGGCTGAGAGGCAGCAGCCAGCAAAAGCCTTGACTGAAAGATGAGCACCCTGAGACCTCTTGCTGCAAAATAAATGTAGATTACATCTTCACCTGTTGGTTGGGACACTGATTCTATTCCACGATGAGGGAGGTAGCCATTCCCTTCCTAGCCCCTCTCCAATTTACTACTAGACCAGGGGTGGCAAACCTTTTCTATAAAGGGCCAGGCAGTAAACATTTTGGTCTTTGCCATCCATATGGTCTGTGTTGCAACCTCTCAACTCTGCTACTGTATGAAAGCAGCCATGGGCAATATGTAAACTGATGGGCATGGCCGTATTCTAATAAAGCTGTATTTGTGGACACTGAAATTTGAATTTTATATACTTTTCATGTGTCACAAAATATCCTTTTGATTTTTTTTCAACAATTTCAGTGTAAAACTCATTCTTAGCTTGCGGATCATATAAAAACTAGTGGTAGGCCGGATTTGGCCTACAGGCTGTAGTCAGCTGATCCTGGTACTAGACCATAAACCTTACAAGGACAGAATCTTTTCTGCTCACTATCATATACCCAGGACCTGTCTCAGTGCCTGATACACAGTGGCCACTCAAAAAATCTGTTGAATGAATGAATGAATGAATACAGTCTATTTTCCTTTGTTTCCTCTTCTCTGAATTTGTCCAAAGAAAGTATGAGGTAAGGAAGCTGAGAAAGAGTAATCAGAGGGCATCCAATGTGTCTACATCTTAGGTAGGAATTCACAAAGCTTCCAATTTTAGTGATCTGTAAGGGCTTTAGTTGTCAATCTGCCCTGAAATTTGGAAATACTAAACTCGGAGCTCAAGTATGCCAAGAATTTTTTTTTTTTTAAACCTAAGAATAAATCTAGAATTATAAAGTTGTTTTCTACTTAACCCCAGAGGGTACACTAAGATTAAGTATAATTGTTTATAGTTGCAAGTTAGAATGTGTTCATAATGCAAAGAATTCCGTGCTTTTAAATGTTCTAAGTTGTGAATTACTTTAAAAATATATGGTAACGAGATATGAGTAATTGGTGTTTGGGTGAGGTTGAGGTTTCTGTAAAACGTATTTCAGGCTGTGCATTGGAGCTGTAAAGGTGCAACACTGACACCTTCTGTGAAAAACCAGGCTGGTGCTGGAGGCCATAACTGAGACAATGTTAAGCATGGAGGAACAGGTCATGTCAATGAACTTTAACCAATAAAGCATCTTGGAAATATCTGAGAAATCAAAAATATGACTTTCAAAGGGTGATTATATACATGGGAAGAATAACTAGGAAAGAGCATTAAAGGCTAGACCTTCCTCCTGGGATAGGGGAGGAGGATGTGTGCCCTTTGTGAAGAGAACAGAGCTAGCTGGGCACTTCAGATCAGAGCTGTGGGTGCTAACAGCTAATTTGTGCTGGTTGAAACCATTGTCCAAGACCTTCCCTTTCTGGGTCATTCTTAACAATTACCATTATACTTTAATAATACAGAGTGTATATGTATATATACTCTATCTCTAGAAATATGTCTACAAATATCTCTAGAAATAAGTGGTCTTCAGTTAGGTCTGGAAGGACAAAGTGGATATTCAATATAGAACGAATATAATATCACTTTTTGAATAGAGCTTAACCAGATGGAGACATTCACTGTGTTGCTGAAATCCCTTTTGTTGAGACGATAATTCTGTTATTGTTTATTTTTTCTGCTTTTCCAGCAGTCATTACCTCCTTCACCTTAATGTGAGCAGGTCTCATCCCTCTGCCTCTTTCCATGTGACTGAGGCTGCTCTCACCCTCTGGACCAGGCAAGGGCACATGATCTTGGGATAGCCAATCAAAACATTTCATTCCCCTGGCCATAGTGATTGGTTCAGGGATGAGCATATGACCTAAGCTAGACCAATGAGAACCATTCCCAGGTCTTTCCTGAGCCCACTGATTAAGTAGTTAAGTTTCTAGGCTGTTAACTGGAAGCTTCTGCTGATGATCTTCCCTGTGGGAAGGACCTCTTTTTTTTTTTTTTTTTTTT
>NW_012105542.1:267408-308513 GCF_000951045.1 Mandrillus leucophaeus
TGAGACAGAGTCTTGCCTTGTCACCCAGGCTGGAGTGCAGTGGCACGATCTTGGCTCACTGCAACCTCCGCCTCCTGGGTTCAAGCGATTCTCCTGCCTCCAAGCGATTCTGCAGCCTCAGCCTCCCGAGTAGCTGGGATTAGAGACGTGCACCACCACGCCCTGCTAATTTTTGTATTTTTAGTAGAGACGGGATTTCACCATGTTGACTAGGCTGGTCTTGAATTCCTGACCTCGTGATCCACCCACCTTGGCCTCCCAAGGTGCTGGGATTACAGGCCTAAGCCACCGCGCCTGGCCTGAGGGAAGGACCTCTTGAGAAGGGAGGTATCACTAAGATGGTCACTGCCAATTTACCTTACCTTGTGGATCTTTTGCTTTCTAATCTTTGCAGTGACGGGGAATAATCTCTACTCACAGTGTTTTATGGATTACATGAAAAATACATAGCAGGTATTTGGAAGCATTTACATCTTCCTTTCTTCCTTCTTTCCTCTTTTCCTCCTATCTTTCTTTTCCTCCCTCCCTCCATCCTTCTCCCCAATCTTACCTTCCTTTCAAGGAATTTTCCCCAAAGGGAGATTATTTAGGTACAGGCTTGACAACTTTTTCCCAGTGACTTCACTTCCACGGGAATTAGGGCAGCCATGGAGCAGTTTCTTGAAGGCTTCAGTGAAGGTGAGATTGGTAGGGCTTTTGTGATCACCAAGAGGGTGCAGGGCTGAGATTGGTGGAGGGTGGAGGTTAAAGGAGCGATCATTTTTGGCCATAAAAAAGAACTTTCTAATCAAAGCATTTTTCGGTAAAGGCAAGAGCATCTTAGAGAGGTGAGGTGGTGTTTCCAACCTGGGGCATCCAGCCAAGGATTAATGGCCATCTCTCAGTGTATTAGGATTCTCCAGAGAAACAGAATCAATATAATATGTTTGTGTGTATGTATTTTAAAAATTAATTTATTTTAAGGAATTGGCTCACATGATTGTGGGAGCTGGCAAGCCCAAAACCTATAGAGTAGGCTGGCAGGTTCCAGGGTACTCTGGCACCCAGGGAAGAGTTGATGTTGCAGCTTGAGTTTGAAGACAGTCTGGAGGAAGAATTTCTTCTTCCCCAGAGTACCACAATCTGTTTTTTCTTAAGGCCTTCAACTGATTGGATGAGGCCCACTTACATTACAGAAGGTAATCTGCTTTGCTCAAAGTCTACTGATTTAAATGAAAATCTCATCTGAAAAATACCTTCACAGTAACATCCAGACTGGTGTTTGACCAAATGTCTAGGCACTGTGGACTAACCAGGTTAACATATAAAATTAACCATCGTGAGTCCACCCTTGTCAACTTTGTGCCCATTCACATTTCTGTAAGTCATTTTAATCTCCAAATAGATACAATAACAAGGTTATACTTCTGCCTAACATGATACAACTGTCCTGTGTACAGCTGAAGACACGCTAACCCTTTCTCCAGAAAATACAAAGTCTTTGAGTGATACTTACTTTTCCTCATGATACCACGTAGCTTAAGTACTACGATGTAAAGTTAACAATATGTAAATACTGTGACATAAAGTCAACACGTTTCATGACAAGGGGAGAAAAAAGGGAAGAAAACAAAGATACTTGCTTCTTACACACATGTAAACTTTCCGTAAAAAATAAGGAATAAAAACTCCTGATAATTATGATTCCCATTTCTATAGCTGGTCACAGCTGGTATCTATAACTACCTTCGTCTACTACCCATTCTGTATTTCCTTTGCCCTTGGCAAGCACCTCAGCTGGTTGTGGCTTTTGACTTGCTGGGGTGACTCTAACCTTCATTTCTGAAGGGTCCCAAGTCATTAGTCTTAGGATGGGGTTGTTAAAGTTTTGCACTGATTTTAATCACAAGGCATGATAATACTAAGTGATGCTCTCAGGAATCTCTTGTATTCCAGACACACTCTTCCTTACCTCCACTGTAGAATAGCAGTCCAATTTCCCCTTGGTAGTCAGGATTAATCAACCCAGCCAGCACAGTAACTTCCTTATTTGCTGTTGCTTCAGAGGCAGGAGAAGCCCAGAGTGGCTGACAGTTTTAACTTCTAGTTCAGTAGAATTGTTGGGTCTCCTGGTGAAAGTGTTCCTTCCCTTAGAACCAAGACCTCTAGGCCAGCATAGCGTAAGGTTGCGGAAACAAGAAGAACAATTTTGATAGTGGGTCACTAGGGGAAATTGTGAGTGGGCAACACTCATTCCCACTCCTGGATTCCCGAACCCATGAATTCTGGCTATGGAAGAAACAGTACCATATTTTGGACACTGATTCAGAGCATCTACAGCCTCCTGGGGAACCCTGCCCTAGTCTTGCAAGGTATTGTCACTTAGCTGGGGCTGTAACAATATTCAAAAGGCCATTCTATTCTATCAAGCCAGCTGCATTAGAATGGTGGGAAACATGGTTAGACCAGTGAATTTCATGAGTGTGAGGCCATCGCCACACTTAATTGCTGTGAAATGAGTCCCCGATCAGAAGCAATGCTGCGTGGAACACCATGATGGTGGATGATGCATCCTGTAAACCTGTGGATGGTAGTTTTGGCAGAAGCATTGCATGTAGGGAGGCAAATTTGTATCAAAAATAAGTTTCTATTCCAATAAGAAACAATTCTGCCTCTTCTGTGATGGAAGAGGTTCAGGGTAATCAGCCTGTCACCAGGTAGCTGGCTGATTTCCCCGGGAAATGATGCCGTCTGTGGAGAGTCAGTGTTGGTCTCTGTTGCTGGCAGATTGGGCACTCAGTGATAGCCATAGCCAGGTTAGTCTTACCGAGTGGAAGTCCGTGTTGCTAAGCCCGTGCATGACCTCCATCTCTGCTATCGTGGCCACTTAGTTCATGAGCCTGTTGGACAATGTCAGGGTGTCTTGGGAAAGAGGCTGACTAGTAGCCACAAAATGGGTTATCCAATCCGCTTGACTATTACAGTCTTCCTCTGCTGAGTATTCAAATGGGACATCAATTACTTTAACATTTGTTGTCAATCCAGAGAGGTCTAGCCACATACCTCTTCCCCAGACCTTCTTGTCCTGTTTTCCAATCATGGTCAAGTCCCTTACCATGTAGCTAAACCACTGGTCACAGCCCACGAATCAGTACCCAGCCACACATCTGACTATTTCTTCTTCCAAGTAAAATGAACAACCCCGTGCGTTGCTTGAAGTTCTGCCCACTGAGAGAATTTCCCTTCACTGCTGTGCTTCAGGGATGTCCCAGAATGGGGCTGTAGTGCTACTGCTGTCCATTTCCAGGTGATGCCTGCATATCATGCAGAACCATCTGTAAATCAGGATTATTTTCTTTTTCTCTGTCAAGGGATCCTGTGGAACTCCCCATGAGACACACTCACATTATGGAGGGTAATCTGCTTTACTCAAAGTCGACTGATTTGAATGTTAATCTCATCTAAAATATCCATTCACAACAACATCCAGAGTTACATTTGACCAAATATCTGGGTACCATGGCCCAGCCAAGGTGACATATAAAATTAACCATCATGATCAGGGATGCAACAGAGGGGGCTTCTGTTTAGGGAGGCAGTTTGGACTAAGCTTCCAAGATGACTTCTGGCTTGCAAATTGAAATCTATGATTTGTTCATCTAACGCTGCCACCAGGTGCTCCTCCCTTCAGTGTGGACTGAGAAAAGGTATTCTTTCTCTATGGCAGTGATTGTTAAGCTCTTCAGTGCATGAGAATCACCTGAAGGACTTGTTGAAACACCAATTGTGGGGCTGCATCCTGAGTTTCTGATTTAGCAATTCTGGGATGAGCCTCCAAATCTGCATGGGTAACAACATTCCCAGGGGTTACAGATGCCGCTGGCCCAGGGACCACACTTCGAGAACCCCTCTCCTAGGGGTTAACTAATTTCATGAATGACAGCTGGTGTATTGTTGAAAAAGCACCAGGTTAGGAGGTAGGAGACCTGAGTTCTTGCTACTTGCTACTCCATCAAGCTGTGAGTATGAGGCAAGTCACTTGCCCTCTCTGGGCTTTCCTCTCCTCATCCCTAAAAACAGACAAGTCACTGGTGTCTATCTTTTTAGGACAATGGGCCTCCTTCAGTCAGCTTTCCTTTTGGTGGGCACCATGATTTTGAGGGATTATTTTTCCCCAGAAATACAATGTGTATTTAAATAATAGCCTGGTTAGACTTATTCATGGCAAATACCTAATTTTCTTTGGTCTTTTTTGAAATAAAAACAGTAGCTCAGGGATCTCTGCATCCATAACCACTAAATTAAATGATATTTACAGTTTCCTCTCATAGCTCAAAGAATGTGACGTTCAAGAACAATCAGGACGCAATGTCAAGCCTTGAGTTAACTTTTGGGGTGATGGTGAGCTTTGGTGCTTGCTGAGGTTGCCAATAGCTTGTTGAGGACGCTGACTGGGGCATTGCAGTTATTAGCTGGGAATTTGACTGCGTGGCTTTTGAGGTTTCTTTCTCAGCTCTAAGACCATGGTTTTAGGCCCCCACAGGCTCTTCCAGGTCATCCCTTGGGGCCCACAGTTGAGAGTTTAGGGTTGGTGCCAATTCAAAGGTTTTAGGGTTCATATTCCAGGCATGTTCTTCAGAAGGACCATTAGCGTCTCAAAGAGATTAACGAGTTAAATGGGTTTAGATGCTTCCTGTTAGACTTTGTTAAGCGGAATGAGCTCAGATGTGTCCTTTGTTGATAAATATATCACCCGAGCCTCACACACCCAGAAGGGATGACGGCTGAACATCTGGGCCTCTGCTAGCTGCTGCAATCCCTGCCTATGCTGGTTGGCAACACCTCTGTACTCACATCTTTTCCGGCTAAGTGAACTGTTAGCTTATGCTAAAAACACGTGTGAGTGTGATCATTTGTATGCAACGCATGGAGTCGAACTGCTACCGTTTGGTAGGGTGGGGGAGGGGAAGATTGCTGTTTTGAATATGCTTTTCTTTGAAAGCATGAAACACCAAATGTGTTTGTGAATTGGAGTACATTTTAGAGACTTTCCCTATACATTCAAGTTGATAAGATCCTTTTTTTATACAAGTGTTTTCTAAGCACTGCCTCCCAGGTTCAATGTGAACTCCTGAGAAGATGTCGTTTTGGCCCCGGTTCCTCACAGTTGAGCAAGGCAGCCAGTCTAAACAGACATTTAGGGAAACAGAAAGCTAAGTGGGGACTGATGAGGAAGAAAATTACCTCCCTGGGGGCTCTCAGGAAAAGCTGCTCTTCAGACCAGCTAAATAGCTAACTTTGGGACTGATACAAGCAAGGTAAGCGTTTCAAATGGGAAAATAAATGGATGTTTTAATGCTGGCTCTTTGAAGGATGTGGTATTCACCAAGCCAACGAGGGAGGCCCTTCCAGCAGAGGGAGCAGCATGTACAAACCGCCAGTTGTTTTGGATGGGTCAAAAGGCCGGGTCAAAAGGCCCTGTAGCTGAGTATGGAGGGAAGCTGGGGGAGGTGGGAGTGAGAGTAGGAAATCAGGAAAATCAAGACCACACTGCAACATTTCTTTTACCCCATGCTACAGATGTGTCATGTTAGAGAGCAGTGATTCTCAAACTTGAGCATGCATCAGAATCACCGAGAGGGCTGTGGACACCCAGATTGCTGGGTCCCATCTCGACAGCTTCTGATTCAGTAGGTTAGAAAACATGCATTTCTGGCTGGGCATGGTGGCTCATGCCCGTAATCCCAGCACTTTGGGAGGCCGAGGCAGGCAGATCACTTGAGGCCAGGAGTTTGAGACAAGCTTGGCCAACATGGTGAAACCCTGTCTCTACTAAAAATACAAAAAATCAGCCGGGCATGGTGGCGCATGCCCGTGGTCCCAGCTACTCGGGAGGCTGAGACACAAGAGTTACTTGAATCTGGCAGGCGGAGGTTGCAGTGTGCTGAGATTGCACCACTGCATTCCAGCCTGGGCGACAGGGTGAGATTCTGCCTCAAAAACAAACAAAAAAGAAAACCATGCATTTCTAAGTGCCCAGATGATGATGATGCTAGTTTAGGGACCACACTTAGAGAGTCACTGTTTATAGAGTTTGGATCCCTGAGCAACAGGGTATTCCTAAGAATTTTCTTTTTTTTTTTTTTTTTGAGATAGAGTCTCGCTTAGTCGCCCAGGCTGGAGTGCAGTGGCGCGATCTCGGCTCACTGCAAGCTCCGCCTCCCGGGTTCATGCCATTCTCCTGCCTCAGCCTCCCGAGTAGCTGGGACTACAGGCGCCCGCCGCCTCGCCCGGCTAATTTTTTGCATTTTTAGTGGAGACGGGGTTTCACCGTGTTAGCCAGGATGGTCTCGATCTCCTGACCTCGTGATCCGCCCGCCTCGGCCTCCCAAAGTGCTGGGATTACAGGCGTGAGCCACCGCGCCCGGCCAAGAATTTTCTAAGAAGGAATGTGATAAAGTCAGACATGCGTTTTGGAAGGAGCATTATGGAGAAATTGTGGAGACGATGCTGGAATGGGTAGTCAGGGGACGGGCAGGTTAGTTACATAGTGGTTGAAGTGGTTGAAGCAACTGAGGATGGGTGAGGCCTGAACTAGGTGGTTTAAAAGTGTGAGAGGTTGTGCTGGGTTTTCAGCCTGGAATGTGGGCTCCATCTTAGCTCATGCTGGCATTGAGTTTTGCCCTCCTGGCCTAGTGAGTCATTCTGCAGGTGGGATCACTAAGGCTCTGAGTCATGTGCCAGGCAATCCAAAAGGCAAAGCATTGTCTCTCAATGAGAGGCAAAAGATACTGTTTTTACCCAGTTTTCAGGATAATCTATTGGGGTTTTCATTTTTTCAGCACATTTTATTCAATTTTACTAGGTCATTTAGCAAATAATTTTAATTTTCTGCTTAGATCAGAATTTCAGAAAGTAATGTACTGTTGTACTATTAATGGGTCCTCTAATAGGCTCCAGGAGAATGCAATTTGCAAGTCATTCCCAAACATAACTGTCACTCTGCCTGGTTGTCAATTAACACACTCCTTTGTCATTCTCCTTGAGAGGGCCCAGAGATTTCTGGGAGACTCCTGTACCTAGCTGGGCCTCCTGTGAAGCCTCTGTGAAAGGGGAAAGCAGATAAGGGAGTCAGAGCTCATTTCAGTGTTGAGCTGTGGCACCTGCTGCATTCTTGTTTCCCACTGTGGGGCAGCTGGTTCTTAATCTCAAAACTGAATGGCACCCTGGGTTGCATGGATCAAGTAATTGTAACAACTTAGCAGGTTAACCATCCAGGCATGTGGGGATTTCAGCTGCAGGATGGTGGTGGATGAAGAGTAGGAGAAGGAGCAAAATTTATTAAACACAGCTGTATGCCAGCATTGCATTAGGACATTCTTTTTATTGATATTATTTTTAATACAAATAATACATTAATATAAGTCTTTTTTTTGGTAATTTATTTTAGCAATAAACAATTTGCCTCTTACTCTGCTAACAAGTTAGAACAGGGGTTGGCAAACTATGTCCACAGGCCAAATCTATCCCATAGAGTGTTTCTGTAAGTAAAGTTTTATGGGAACACAGCCACACCTTTTCAGTTACATATTATCTGTGACTGCTTTCCTCCTGCAATTGCAAAGTTGAGTAGTTGTGACAAAGCCCCACAAAACTGAGAGTATTTGCTATGTGGTTCTTAATGGAAGTTTGCCTAGTTAACGATATGGATTCTCAAACTTTTTTCTACTAATTAATGTAGCAGACATATTCACAGACTCTATTTCATTTTGCATATAATTGAGATTACACCATATGCATTTTTCTGAGACAATTTTTTTCCTTTTGATTATATGCCTTGCAGATCGTTCCGTGGTAGAATACTATTTTATTGATTTATATTTTGCGGCTACATAGGAAGTTATATTATAAATATCTTGTAATTTATGCTTTCTTTTTTGTATTTTTGTCAATTATCTTCATTGTTTTTTAAAATAAATATTTTGGAATAATTTTAGATTTACAGAAAATTTGCAAAGAGGAAACAGTTTCTATACACATGTCGCTCAGTTTCTCCTAATTGTTAACAGCTTATTTTACCATGGTATATTTGTCCCACTAAGAAACTAACATTAGTACTATTTATTCATTTTTAATTATACCAGTAATGCATACAAAAATCTTTCTTTTTGTGAAAATATGCAGAATAGGTTCAAATTCCCTTTGCCCTGCCATCCTAATCTCAGGACCTTTATTCCAATCCCTGTCCTACCTCTATTTGGTATTTATCCTTCCAGGCTTGTGGTAGTCCATTTTGTAATGCTCTAAAGGAATACCTGAGACTGGGTAATTTACAAAGAAAAGAGGTTTATTTGGCTCACAGTTCTGTGGTCTTTATGAGAAGCATGGCCTCGGCATCTCCTAGTGGGGTCTCAGAAAGCTTGGACTCATGACAGAAGGCAAATGGGGAGTTCGCATATCACATGGCAAGAGGGGGAACAAGAGAGAAGGGAGGAGGTGCCAGGCTTATTTATTTATTTATTAAACTTTAAGTTCTGGGGTATATGTGCAGAACATGCAGTTTTGTTACATAGGTATACATGTGCCATGGTGGTTTGCTGCACCCATCAGCTTGTCATCTACATTAGGTATTTGTCCTAATGCTCTCCCTCCCCTAGGCCCCCACCCCCGATAGGCCCTGGTGTGTGATGTTCCCCTCCCTGTGTCCATGTGTTCTTATTCTTCAGTTCCCTCTTACGAGTGAGAACATGTGGTGTTTGGTTTTCTGTTCCTGTGTTAGCTTGCTGAGAATGATGATTTCCAGCTTCATCCATGTCCCTGCAAAGGACAATGAACCCATCTTTTTTTATGGCTGCGTAGCATTCCATGGTGTATGTGTGCCACATTTTCTTTATCCAGTCTAACACTGATAGACGTTTGGGTTGGTTCCAAGTCTTTGCTATCGTGAACAGTGCTGCAATAAACATATGTCAACCCCATGCCAGGCTCTTTTAAACAACCACCTCTTGTGTGGACAAATGAAGTGAGAGCTCACTCATGACTGCAAGGACAGCACCAAGACATCCACGAGGGATCTGCCCTCCTGCTCCAAACACTTCCCACTAGGTCTCACTTCCAACATGGGGGATCACATTTCAGCATGAGATTTGGAGAGAACACACATCCAACAACATCAGGGCCTTTCTATAAGCATTCACTACACACAAACACACGTTGGCCATATTGAAAGTACAGTACTTTCTTGTGGTTTAAAAATAAAAATAGTGCATTTTTCTCTTCAACTTGTTTATTTGAGATGGGCTTTTAGGGGAAAGGATGAGGCTTGTGTGGTGAGCTCAAGACACATGCACTGATATTATCTAAGTGTCCCTGATGTTTGCTGAATGGGATGCAATTACAGGAGTCTTGAAATTGAGGCTGTACATAGAGTCAGGCGTGGTGGCTGAGCTGTGAATCTTGGCCGAGCTGCCATTTGGTTTAGAGAAATTTCCAGTGACTGGGAGAGTGGAGGGTATCAGGACTAAGGCCTACCCACAAGTGGAGGGGCTGGTAAAGGAAGTTCAGGCACTTCGGAAAGTGAAGGCCCAGGGAAATGAATTAACTCCATGCAGAAGGCACTCCTGGCAGAGGCTAGTATGGGCTAGGCTAGTTCTTAGTGGACATTAAGTTGCACAGATCTTCCCTGAGCCTGTGGCTTTGAGTCTTAGGAGAGTGAGGTCAACTTCAGCCCCTACCTGCTGATAGACAGGGCTCTTAATGTTAATCACAGCTTGATACGGATGGGCTGCAGCTAAGCTTCCAGATTGACGATCCTTGGTTTTTGCAGCTGAGAGGGGCTGGGAAGGAGAAGGCTAATAGTTCTGTAACTTGTTCTTGTCTGTCTGGCAAAGTCTTAACTGTTCTTAAAAACTGAAATTGGACTTCTGCTTTTGGGAGGATTAGGTAGATATGCTTTTCCCTATTTCTCTTGCTAAGTCCAATTAATGAACATTACATATAAAATACCAGAAGACTGAAAAGTAGAGAGAACAAGGCAGACAGGGCTAGGGACCTCAAAATCTGAGAATGATAGGGTGGTAAGTTCTTTGGGTTTTCTTTTTGCCTCATGTACCCCAGTACTGGAGCTGAAAAAGTTGGCAACCTGGAAATGCCAACAGGCGTAGAAAAAAACCCCACAACTCCAACAAAAACCTGCTCTCTCAGGCCAAAACACCAGAACAGAAGTAACCTAACAAGACAGAAAACTTTTAACAACTGTTCTACTACAGCAAAACACCACAGAAAAGAACTATGGCCCACCCCAACCCATGCCAACAAGGTCAACTTTGGAGCCTAGCCTTCCCCTCTGGCAAGGCTGTGATGAGGCACCCCAATATCCCTGCTGGAGTGGTGTCAGAGAAGGCCTTTGATCTCTGCTGGCTGATAATGAGTCCATTCACCCCTCCCTCCACAGTTTCAGTGGAGACCATATATGGAGTCTGGACTTACACCCTCACCTGGCATCAGCAAGGTTCTTCTCCTCCCTCTACCTGCTGGGGTGGTGTCTGAACGGTTGAGTGGAGAGTCAGGACTTTCACCATTACCCAGGACTAACAAGGCCACCCCTCCTGTAGTTTCAGTGGAGACCGTGTGGAGATCTAGTATTCCTACTACTACTCACCAAGCAGTGTCAAGAAGTTCCCTACCTTTGGTGTCAACAGAAGCTGAGTAGAAACCTGAACGTCTACCTATACCTAGCAATAATGAGAGGTATGGAAGGGAGTGCTCTTCCTTTTGCACCTGCTGGAGTGTTGTCAGAAAAATCAATTAAAACAGAAGGCTTAAATAAGATCCAGAATTTCTGAAAATAATATGAAAATGTCTAGGTTTCAACCAAAAGTCATGCATCATACCAAGAACTAGGAAGGTCTCAAACTTAATGGAAAAAGATGATCAATAGATGATGCCAACACTGAGATGCTAGAATTGTCTGACAAAGATTGAAAGCAGCTATCAAATCCTTCAGTGAACAGTTATGAACACTATTGGAACAAATAAACAAAAAGGCTCAGCAAATAAACTGAGTCTCAGTAAAGAAATGGAAGGTGTAAAGAAATAAATAGAAATTTCAGAACTGAAAACACCTAAACTAAAATGCAAACTCAGTGAATGAGCTCAGTAGCATAATGAAACAGGAAAGAACCAAAGACCTATAAAACACAACAGTAGAGATTACTTAATCTGGACAACACAGAGAAAATAGACTGAAAAAAGTGAACAGAGCCTCAAGGACCTGTGGGACTATAACAAAATATCCGACATTCATATCACTGGAGTCCCAGAATGAAAGATAAAGGACAGATAAAAAATAGTGGTTGAAATCATTCCATATTTGGCAAGAGGCATTAGCTACAGACTGAAAAGGTGAGAAAGCCCCAAATAGGATAAACCCAAAGAAATCCACACCAAGAAACATCACAATTAAGTTTCTGAAAACTAAAAAAGTAAAGACATCTTGAAGGCAGCAAAAAGAAAAACAACGCTTTACCTATGGGAGAAATGATTTGAATGACAGCAGATTTCTCAGAAACCATGGAGTCAAGAAGTAAGTGGCACAATATTTTTCAAGTGCTGAAAGAAAAGAACTGTCAACACAGAATCCTATATCCAATGAAGATACCTTTCAGGAATAAAGGGGAAATCAAGACATTCTCAGATGAAGGGAAAGGAAGATAATTTACCATAAGTGGCATAGCCTAAAAGAAAGACCAGAGGAGTTTCTCTAAATAGAAAGGTGATAATAGAAGGAAACTTGGTGCATCAGCAAGAAGAAAAGAATGCAAAAATAAGCAACATATGGGTAAAAACAGTAGACTTTTCTTCTCTTGAGTTTTCTAAATTATATTTGGGAATTGAAACAAATTTTATGTTTTTTATTTATTTTATTTTACCTTTTTATTTTGAGATGAAGTCTCATTCTGTCTCCCAGGCTGGAGTGGAGTGGGATGATCTCAGCTCACTGCAACCTCTGCCTCCCGGGTTCAAGTGATTCTCCTGCCTCAGCCTCCCAAGTAGCTGGGATTACAGGCATGTACCACCGTGCCTGGCTAATTTTTGTATTTTTAGTAGAGATGGGGTTTTGCCATGTTTGCCACACTGTTCTTGAACTCCTGACCTTAAGTTATCTGCCTGCCTCAGCCTCCCATAGTGCTGTGATTACGGGTGTGAGCCACCATGCCCAGCCTGCAGCAGATTTTAAAACACTGTCTGATGTGGTTCTAAATGTATGGGAAGAAGTATTTAAGATCATTATAAATAGGGAAATAAAACAATATAAAAGGAAATCAAGTTTCTATACCTCACGCCAACTGGTGTTTAACATAACATATGATGTTATAGTTAGAGCAACTATTGAAATTATACATGAAGACATACTCAAAAATACCATAAATAAATCAAAATGGAATTATAAAAAGTGTTCACTCACAGAAAGGTGGAAAAGAAAAAGCAGAGAAATGAAAATCAGAGGGAAAAAACCCAAAATGTCAGACAAGCCCCAACATATCAACAATTACAATAAATATAAATGGCCGAAGTATGTTTCATTCTGCTGAACCAATGGTAGGGTTGCCCCAAAAGTGATAGCAAAGGAGTCCCCACAGGGGAGTACCCCAAAGTATCCCAGGATGGGGCCACGTGGGATTCCAAAGAAAGAAGCATTAAATGCCAGGGTGACCAGTTCGGGGCATTTATTAGGGGAACTTACAGAGCACTACAGCATATCCTCAGGTGGACAGTGAAAGAAAGGCATGTTATACCTAGGTATGCCTATGCTAAGAGGGTAAGGGTGTGGAGTTCATACGAGGATTTAATTAATTTGGCTCAAGGCTGGAACCAATTTCTTTCAGTGTTTTGGGCACCAACCTAGATACCTTTATTAATGCCTAGGAATGTTCAAAGCCTTGGCTTTGGTTCAGCCTTGCTGGGAAAACATGCAACTGGCTGGGTCACAGAGCCAACAAGACACTCTCTGTTTTTCACTCAGAACACACAAAATGGGGAGAATGGGAGACCCTACAAAGTACAACAATGAAAAGGCAGAGATTGGAAGAATGGGTTAAAAATATGACCCAACTGTATACTGTCTACCAGATGCTCATTTTAAATGTAACAGTATAGGCAGGTTGAAAGTAAAAGAAAAAGATATATTAATAAAAAGAAAATAGGAGTGGCTATATTAATATAAGATAAGACAGACTTCAGAAGAAAGTAAGTTACCAGAGACTGAGAGGGGCGTTATATAATGATAAAAGCATCAATGCACTAAGAACACATAGCAAAGGGCAGTGTCATGTTGAAGAAACGTGTCTATGAAAATTTAAAGAACAACAGCAAAACTGTATCTATTAAAGCTAAACATATGCCTATCCCATGAGCCAACAATTCCAGTCTTAGGCACATACCTGAGAGAAATGAGTGTGTACGTCCGCTATGCACCAATGGCAAAGAAAAGCATGCTCATGGTAGTCTTATTTACGATGGCCCCAAACTGGAAGAACACCCCAATATGCAGCAACACAGAATGGACATATAGATTGTAGTATATTCAACACTGAAATACTACATAGCAAGGAAAAAGAATGGCCTACTATGACATGCAACAACATGGATGGCTATCAAATGTTGAATGAAAAAGGCCAGGCACTAAAGAATACATATATATGTATGACTGCATTTATATGAAGTTCAAAAGCAAGAAAGGAAAATTAATCTATGCTACAGAAATCGAGATAGTGGTTCCCTCTGATTGTAAAGGGGCACAGGAACCCTTCTGGGGTAATATATATTAATCTCAGTGGTGGATATGTAGGTATATACATAGGTCAAAATAAATTCACTAACTTTTTTTTTTTTGAGATAGAGTCTTGCTCTGTTGCCCAGGCTAGAGTGTAGTGGTCTGATCTCGGTTCACTGCAACGTCCACTTCCCAGGTTCAAGTGATTCTCATGCCTCAGTCTCCTGAGTAGCTAGGACCACAGGCATGCACCACCATGCTCAGCTAATTTTTGTACTTGTAGTGGAGACGGGGTTTCACCATGTTACCCAGGCTGCTCTCAAATTCCTGACCTCAAGTGATCCGCCTGCCTTGGTCTCCCAAAGTGCTGCGATTATAGGCGTGTGACACTGTGCCCAATCAAAATTGACCAACTCTTAAGATTTGTGTCTTTTATATATATCTTAAAAATGTAAACAGTTACAGTGCAAGCCAGATTCTGATTAAGTAATATTAATTATTTACTTTATACCAGACACTGGGCTGCAGACTTGCAGTACACATGACACTGGGCACCTGCCTCAGTTTCTCTTCTGCATTCTGATTTCTTTCTGAATCCGGGTGTCTCTCTAGTCACTGGCTGGGCTTCTGCTCCATTCTTGTTCAGCGCTTCATGGATATCCTGTTTGCTTATTTTTTTTCCCCATGAATATTGCCTCTGTTTGGGGTCTTCCCATTCCAGCCCCAGAATTGGGCCCTTAGCCCAGTCACTACAGCTTGAACAGACCACCTGGGACATTCAGCCTCCTTGTGGAGGGCCCCCAGCTCAGCTTGCTGCTCCCACCATCTCTGCTTTCCCTCATTTCTGCCTGTAGGATTCTCCCAGCCTAGTTCCTGCACACACAATTGCTGGATGGATGTCCCTCTAGATGATGATACACACCTCTTTATGGCACTTTGCAGAGCTGCTGTCTCAGCGGTGGGCATCAGCATGAGTATAGCTGAAAGCTGAGACTGCCTCTCTTATGTCCCCTCTCACTTCTCCTCTAATGAGCCTCCCTCATTTTAAAGGTGCTATTTCCCGGGTGGTTAAAGGAAGAGGAGTTTTATTAAGGAAAAATGCCCAAGCAACATCGTTGCTAGGGAATCCACCCAGGAGTCTTTGCTGCAAATGTGCCTGTTTGTCATTTCATGACAAACTTGGGGCACTGACTTTGCTGCCAGGAATGACCAAATCTCTTCTTCCTAAGCCACCAGTAGAACAAATAGCTGGGAAGATGACCCCACTAATAGCCCATCAGTATATAAATTAAAAAATGATTCAGCAGTTCAGGGATAAGAGCTCCTTGTGGGTGCAAACACATCCTCAGGCTTGGCTAGGGGGCGGGATTGCAGCCTTGGTCTCTAGCAGGCAAGGCCAGGTGCTTTGCTCCTGAAACAAATGGATCAGTGTGATGGTTATTGCTAACAAAGTACTGACTGGGCCCATTTGTGGGTTAAAACAGCCATCTCTAGACTGGTGGGCCCAGGATCCTTGTTCTTAATTGCTTTCTCTTGCTTTTCTTGTGGAAAAGAAGAAGTTGCTTATTAACCGATTTACTTTGACCATTTTCCGTTCCTTAACCAACCTGCAATAATTTGTAGCATTTCTGGAACAAAAACAGCAGAGGGCTCCTCCTGAGTTAATATTGGTGAATCATGTGTCCAAGATAGAATGGTTATTGGTTGTGCAGGTTAAGAAGTAAGCCTTATATGCTGCAGGGTGCTGGCTATAAGTAACTGCTCCTTTTTTGGAAGTCAAAGAATGCCTGTCTCCTGGCAGTAATCTGTTTCCTGTTGCCAAGGTACCAGGGCACTGGGTATAAATACAGGAGATCTGGGTTCTAGTCTCAGCTGTAGCATTTTCTGCCTTGTAACCTTGGACAAGTCATAGAAAGAAATGTTCTAGAGTTGAAACAGCTCATCTATGGCTCAACCCCTCTGTATCAGCTTTGCTTACCCATGCTCTCTTGGCTTAGATGTTTCCAAGACTCACTACTGAGGAGCCTACTTCAATAGACAGAAGTTCTGAATGGGAAACGTAAGATGGAGTTTGTTCATTCTTTAATTAATTGGATGTTGGCTGTACTTGTAACCACATCTCCAGGTTCACTGACCTTGAGGCCCATGGATATTCACATCTTATCCATTGCATGAAGACAGTCCCTGTGGAATCTTTCTAGAAACTCATAAGAGGGAACTTGTTCACAAATTAGACTTGTTCAGTGTGGCTATCAGGGCTGGCCGGTCTGGAGCTTTGTGTCAGCATTGGAGTGGGCAACTCAGGTCCTCTGCCTTCCGCTTCCATAGCATGGCCTTGAAGTCCTGGGTTGTGTGCAGGAATGAATGACCCTCCTCCCATTTTGTGCTGCACTTTGTTGTTTGCGTCTTGAAGATGCACTTTCTGTGCCCAGATGCTCATCACATCTTCAATGAAGGCATCTCTTTTATCTTCCAACCTTGATCTTTCTTTCCTCAGGGACTCTGGCCTGTACCCAATCTACCTTTGCCCATTTCTTCCCTTTCCCCTAATGAAATAAAATGTCTCCCTTCAGCCAAAACAATAGCCACCGTGCAAGAGGCTTGGGCAAGTTGTCTTAGAGAGGAGGAAATATGTCTAAACTCTGCTCCTGAGAAGCCACAGACTGTCAGCTCTGGCTTGGTAGACTGGACACTATAGTAGTGAGTAGAGTGCCCAGAAAAGTACTTAGTATAATAGGCCCTTGGTAAGTGACAGCCAGTATGGCAGCCTTGTTCCCATCTGCCAGGCGTGGTGTGAAATACTGTAGATCCTGGGGTATGGACAGGATGAAAGGCAGGAGGTGTCCTGAGAACATGAAGTGGGCCCAGGATTGGAGCAGCTTAGAGGAGGGGAGGGCTCACTCACTGGGAAGCTCCAGCTTGCCTTGTTCCCAGCAGAGTCAGCAGGTTGAGCAATTGGCAAAGATCGTTCCCTGTCTCCCTGTGCACATCTTCCCTCTAGAAACCACTGCAATTTTTTTTTTTTTGAGTTGGAGTCTCACTCTGTTGCCCAGGCTACAGTGCAGTGGCGTGATCTCAGCTCACTGCAACCTCCGCCTCCCAGATTCTAGTGATTCTCCTGCCTCAGCCTCCTGAGTAGCTAGGATTACAGGTGCCCACCACCACACCCAACTAATTTTTGTATTTTTAATAGAGACGAAGTTTCACCATGTTGGTCAGGCTGGTCTTGAACTCCTAACCTCGTAATCCACCTGCCTTGGCCTCCCAAAGTGCTGGGATTACAGGTGTGAGCCACTGTACCCGGCTGAAACCACTGCAGTTCTTAAATCTGAGTCCAGCAGTACTGATGCTCAAGATTGGGCCAATATCATCCAGAGACTGGCCTCATGAAGGTGTGACACTGGAAAGAGCTATGAGCATGGGTGGGCCATTCTGGGGCTTGTTGAACTCCAGGTGAGGAGGTGAGGAACCAGGATGATGGCCTCACATCCTGCTCTACTCCATCTCACTCCATTCCTGGCTGATACTCCCAGAAGCTCTGGCAATAGGGATCTGGTGCTAGGTTGGAAGACTTTGGGGCTTTCTCAGAGGGTCCGGAGAGAGAATCTAAAGTTGAGACAGGATGCAAAGCCTGCAGCTGGGAGATGAGGTGCAGATCAGTGAACCAGGAGCAGGTTGAACCGTGGCGTGCACAGTAGGTGAGGGTAAGCAGTTCAGGACCAGGACAGCAAAGGGGCAAGATTGTGTTGGAAGCTGCTTTGTGCATTCTGTGGGCAGGAGTCTGGGTCAGCCTGAATGGTTATTGGAGTCACATAGGGATGAGTGCTTTCATTTGGTTCCCCTTCAATCAGATGGATTTGATTCTGCATGTTTCCAAAGACCTGTTGGATACCCCCACATGCACATCCCATAGCCAGTTCCATTTTATGTCTTGATGGTATCTATTCTTCCCTTTCTCACATTTTCTGTCCTGGGAATGGCACTACCATTTTGGTAGTGCCCAAGGCAGAAACTTTTCCGTTCCTTACCATTTATAATTTCTTGTCTGTTTTTCTTCCTAAATATTCCTTGGAGACTATCTCCTGTCCTCCCTACTTATTGCCTTTATGTCAGTCAGTTCTAGTGTTTTCTTCCTGGGGCACAACATCCACAGTTCCCGAGATCCTTCTGCTTCTGCCCTCAAATCCACCTTTCTTGGGGTCCCATTTCTATATCCCAACCTTAGGCATGCCACTTCCCTACCTAGAATGAATCCTTGATGTCTTCAGGGTAATGTTCAGACCTTACAGGACCCACAAAATCCTCCACATGAGTTGCTGAAGAATCTGGTACTATCTCCCTCCACTTTCCCCCACAGCTTCCTCTTCCACCTCCTCATGATCGTGAGTAAAATTTATGGAGCTTTTATTGTGTATTGGGTCCTGTGCTTGGAGCTTACAAATATCTTGCTGATTCAAAGAACAACCCCATCTGCAGGTCTGCTTGTGCTTTGACCACCACGTGGAACCCCCTCCCTGCTCTCCAGCTCTATGATGCCCCGGTGCTCCAGACTTTGTATGAGATTTACTGTACTTAAATCCTCACTCAGAAGCTGTGTTACCTTGTGCATGCTATTTAGCTTTTCAATGCCTCAGTTTCCTCATCTGTAAAATGGGAGTAATGATAGTACCTCCCTTGTAAGAAAGTGCACTGCAGGGGGTTGTTGTGAGACATGAAGGAGAAAATACTCGTAAAGGGCTCAGCCTGGTACCTGGTGTGCCCGTAGTACTTAACAAATGCCGAGCGTGACACTGCATGCTTTGAATACCTTGTCTTCCTTCTGGAAGCATCCTACACCAACCAGTCAGTCAAGTCACTGCCATTCTTCAAGCTCATTCTTTCCTCCCAAGGTCTTGTACAACTTCTGCAGGCTGGAAGAGGCACCCTCCTCAGTGATCTTGGAGGGTAGGTGTTACCCCTAACACAGCCCTTATCTCCCTGGGGGCAGTTGCGGTTTTCTTGTCTCTTGAGGGCAGGATCTGTCCTTGGCTGTCTGTGTGCTTAAGGGCCAAAAACAGAGTTTGACACAGAGCTGGGCTCAGTGAGTGCTTGCCAGTGGGCAGGAGCTAGCAAGTGTTCGTGAGATCCTGGATGGTGGCGGAGTGCCTTCCACGTCGGCTGTTTCACAGAGTGCCCTGTGCTACAACCTGACGTGTGACAGGAGAACTTAGGAGGTCTGTCACACCTCTGACCTGCTGACAGATTTAGTGTAGGTTGGGGCTGTCTGTATCTCCGATCTCCCCCCATTCTACCCCAGCAGTAGAGTCACATTTGCATACTGCAGCCATGATCAAGTTAAAAGAATAGTTGAAATGAAAGGAGCCAAAAGCCAGGTCTCTTGGGCAATTTCTCTGGTAATGCAGGAACAGAATTATCCTAGGAGTGATTGACAAATTAGAAGCACTTTGCACCTAATTTTAATGCATTTGGCTCCTTGAGAGGAGGAATATGTTAACTTAAAATTATTCACCTTGCAGTAGCTTCTGTCTTTCAAATCAAAATCAGTCTTCATGTGGGGTACTAAATCTTAAGGAAACAAATTGCTTTCTATGGTACATTGCTTTCGTTAAATGACTTTATTTGGAGGGCCAGCTGAGCAAGTTAATTTCAGTGGCACAGCTGGCTGGCGATTGTGGAGTGGGCATTCTCCCATGTAGTTGGAGGGAGCCTGGTCTGGTGCTCATTAACCACCCTTGGATTAAAGAAACAGTGAATAATTGGCACATACATAAGACCATGGGGTGGAAATTAAAACAGAATTTCAAGACCCAAGTTGTTGTGTTGATATACAGGAGTGTGAACTTGGTCCTTGGAACATCCTTTCTCTCTCTCTCTCTCTCTCTCTCTCTCTCTCTCTCAGTGGTTCCCAAATAGCTGCTTCTGTAACTCAGGGCTACGTTATCTCTCTCATCAACCATTATGGAAACCTATTCCTGGAAACGGACCACATAGACTCATTCACATGAAGATGATTATAACTGATAAGAGCTTGAAATATGGTATCATCTTAAATGTTTTTTTCATTTCAAAAGAGGGTGAAGCCAAAGCAGTTAATCTTGAATTAGAAATTCTTTGGCAAGAACTGGTGAGTGGGGACCTGCTGCCGTCCCCAAGGGAGCTGCCTCCCCTAGAATCATAACATTCTTTAGCAAGAAGGAAATAGGTTTTTCTAGTCGAATTTCCTATAGAATGCAGAAATTTCATTACAGAATACTTTAATAGTTGTTCATTCTTCGCTTGAATGCCTTTTGTGACCAAAGGCAGCCCATTTTATTGTTGGGGACTTGTGATTTTTAAAAAGCTACACCTTATTTTCAACTAGAATTGGGCTCCCTGAAGCTGCCGTCATAGCTCTGCACTCTAGATTCCAGGTGTCTTCTAAATGACAGCTCTTGCCGGGCGCGGTGGCTCACGCCTTAATTCCAGCACTTTGGGAGGCTGAGGTAGGCGAATCACCTGAGGCCAGGAGTTCAAGACCAGCTCAGCCAACATAGTGAAACCCTGTCTCTACTAAAAATACAAAAATTAGCTGGGCATGGTGGTGTGCGCCTGTATCCCAGCTACTTGGGAGGCTAAGGCAGGAGAATCACTTGAACCGGAGGCTAAGGCGGAGGTTGCAGTGACCTGAGATCGTGCCACTACCCTCCAGCCTGGGTGACAGAGGGAGACTCTGTCTCAAAAATAAATAAATGACAGTTCTTCAAATGTTTGAGGATAACTCCCTAGTCCTGTACTTCATTCATCACATGCTATCTCTTCTTAAGGTTAAACATTGCTTATTCTTTGAACTGTCTTCTCACTACATAACTTTCAGATTTGGATTCTGGCTATTTTCCTTGGGACATATTCCAGTTTGTTCATGTCCTTCTTAATATGCAGTTAATGCAGTTTCTCTTAATGTGGTCTGGCTTTTGGGGAGGAGATTCTCTCTCATCCACGAAGCTTTGAAGCTGAGCCTGCCCATTCTGTGGCTGTGCAGAGGCTTTC
This sequence comes from Mandrillus leucophaeus, assembly GCF_000951045.1. Classification (NCBI taxonomy): domain Eukaryota; kingdom Metazoa; phylum Chordata; class Mammalia; order Primates; family Cercopithecidae; genus Mandrillus; species Mandrillus leucophaeus. The sequence continues at coordinate 288,188 of NW_012105542.1, forward strand.
ATGGTCTCCCAGGCAGGACTTTGTCCTTAGCCCTGTTAAATTTGATTTGACCTATTCTGGTTATCATTCCCTCCATCCTATGTGTCTTCTACCCCTCTCAGCAACTTGCCATTTTCACATTTGGTGAGCTTTCTTCCTGCCAGCCTCTCTGATGAGATATGAAAGGCTATTAAAGATAATTTACTTAGCAGTAAGAGGCAACAGTGGTGGCAGCAGTTTTTTAAAAAACAACTCAGTTTAAAAGTCGTATATTTAAAATATAAACACAAGGAAAATAACAATTACCTATAAAAAGCTATTTTTTTGTGTGTGTATATCCTCCCCTCTATACACATTTATCCAAGGATTCATATTGTATATTTTGTTTTTTCACTTAAGAATATTTTTCTAGTGTTACTAAGCAATCTTCTATAAGTCCATTTTTAATGCCTCCCTTATACAGGAAAAATGATAATTAATACCTGTTGTTGGGGATTTAGGAGGTTCTCCAGTTTTCCCATCTTGTGAAACATGCTGCTAGGTTTTTGCACTCATGTATGGTAAGTTTCTAGAGATGGAATTGCTGAGGGCAACAGGTAGGTACAGTTGTTGATATTTGTTGTTGAATTGAACTTCAGAAAGAAGTTCATTTGAAACATACTATTTTATATTTCTAAAAGCAGCATGTCGAAGATTTTTTTTCGGTAGTTATTTCAAGCAGAGTTCTTGGCAATGTGGACAGTGCTTGGTAGGAACACATTCAAAGAGAAAAGGCACCCCGCTTTTAGGAACCCCAAATTAGAGCAGGGCAATACTGATGGAAGGAACAATAGAAGGGATCCAGGAGCAGAACCACATGCCTAACTTAAAATCCTGTTTTAAACATGTATTTCTGTTTTCTACTTTGTTATGGAATATGCTTTTTATTTTAAACTGCTGTTTTAATAAAGCTTACTTATTTTAAAAAAAGACCAATGTGGTGAAACTCTCTCTCTCTACTAAAAATACAAAAGATAGCTGGGCATGGTAGTGTGCACCTGTAGTACCAGCTACTCAGGAGACTGAGACAGGCGAATTACTTGAACCCGAGAGGTGGAGGTTGCAGTGAGCTGAGATCACACCACTGTACTCCAGCCTGGGTGACAGAGCAAAACTCCGTCTCAAAAAAAAAAAAAAAAAAAAAACAAAAAACAGATATTTTCAGAAACTGATACCTGAAGGTGTCTTTTCTCATTCAGGCCACATGATAGGATTTGCCAGGATATGACAAATATTTCAAAATTCACATCCCAGATCCTGGGATCTTTGACATAGTAACCTGAAGTTTCCTTGTGTAAAATGTACCAAAATATCTGATCAATTTTACTCAAAACAAGTACTAATTTCTGGTTATATTTGTAGTAGAATCAGCTTGAGTAGTTTTTAGATTCTTGAGATATAACATAGTTAAGTGGATCCTCCAAACTGATATCTGATTTTTTAAACAGTTTTGCAAAAGACGTGGAATACACTGATTCCAACTAAATATAGCAGGTCCAATCTCTCAAAGATTGCATATAAGGCAATCAGACAGCTGCTGTCAAAGGAACTGATGCTTCTAAAGTTCCAAAGTACGTCACTAAAATCTAAATCACTTCCTCCACATATACAAAACTTTAGAATTCCGTGGGGAAACAGATCTTTATTTTAGCCATAAAACTCTAAAGATGTTCTAATTTGTTGTCCATCTGACCACAAAGGCGTCGTATAGCAGCTGGTTTTGCAGTTGGTTGCATGTGACAGAAGCCTGACTACAGTGGTTTAACCAAGCTGGGGTTCATTTCTTTCACATAACAAGAAGTTCAGGGCTGGTGCAGCTGCTTGAAGAAGTTTCCAGGAATCCAAATGCCATCTAATTGCCTGGTCCATCATCTGTGTAATGAGATTTTTTTTATCCTCCTGTTTGCAAGATGTCAAGTAGATGGGGGAAAAGCTAAAGCTGTACGCAAGCTAATTCTGTTCCTTTTTATTTAAAAAAATCTGTTTTTGTTTTACTGCCTCAAAGAATGTCCACAGGCTACCTCCTAGCTGCAAAGGAGTCTGGAAATATGAAATGTGAATATTTTAAAATCAAGGTTATTAATAAGGTTGAATGGGGAGAATGTGTTGGAAAAGTATTAGTTTAGGGACTTGAAGTCATTGGTCTTCATTTCAGCTCTCTCACTTGCAGGCCCTGCAAATATCAACAAGTCACCCTTTTATCTTTGGCTTCAGTATATCATCTGTGAAATGATGAGACTGGAGAAAATGATCTCGAGGGCCATAGTGTACAGGAGGTGGATTCATACAAACTCATGGGAGCTGACTGTGTGCTCTTCCCAACTCTGAGTTCAGCAATGTCATTGGTGGTGGCCTGAAATGGCATTAGTGGGAGTATTTTACACTATGGAAATTAGCAAATGCTGCAAATCAGGGTATTCCCTTTCAATCCCTCCCTAACAAGGTTGTTAAACATTTACCACTGTCTGAGAGGCCTTCCAGTATTAACAGTCTCTGGATATATCATTTCAATTTTATAAATCAGAGTTTCAAAGGGCAATGAGACCTCACTCCAGAGACTTCTAAGCCTCACCCATTCATTTTTCTGTTTTGTCTCTCTAGGTTTCTCATATCGTCCCCTTCTCCATTTCCTTCAATCGTGGCTTTCTGCTTTTTTACCTTCTCTTCACTCTCTCTCAGAGACCATGTCATGAAATTTAGAAACAAGTTTATTTCTTGTGACTATACACTAGGCTTTTGTGTTTCTGATTGTCAAATGAGAATCTGTCAAATGTCTAATGTGATATGTATTTAATCTAAATATTTAAAAAACACCACTTTTCTTTCCACCATTACACCTGAAGTTGATTTTTACTTAAGTACAACCCTGAATCACTTTTCTTCCTAGCATATTTTTTTAATCATCAAGGATTACTTTTAATCATCTGCTAAACAACAGTATGATAATAGTATTTTTTCAATTTTGTTGAAAGCACAGAATTTGAAATTGACTTACCAAAAGCTTGGTTGCCATCTCATTAGAATCATTAACAATTTTTAGTGGAGAGTTTTTAATTAAACTTTTTATTCTGAGATAATTGTTGATTCCATTCAGTCATAAGAAATCACACCAATAGATAGAGTTGTAAGAATAATACAAAGTTTACATTCTGCCAAACTGTGGTACAATATCATAACAAAGATACACTGATACATCCTAGTGCATTTAAAATTTTCAATCAAATATTTAAGGTTCTGTAACATGATTTGGGATATGAAAGGGAGTGTACCTTCCACAAAGGAAACAATTATTATTATTCTTTTACCTTTTAAAAAATGTCATTTTAATTTTTGTGGTTATATAGTAGGTATATATATTTATGGGGTACATGAGATATTTTGATATAAATATCCAATGTGTAATAGTCACAGCAGAGCAAATGGGGAATCCATCACCTCAATCATTTATTCTTTCTCTTGTTCTAGAAACAATCCAATTATATTCTTTTAGTTATTTTAAAATATACAATAGATTACTGACTATAGTAACCCTGTTGTGCTACCAAATGCTAGATCTTATTCTTTGTATCTAACTATATTTTTGTGTTCATCAACCTTCCCCACTTGCCCTTCACCCTCTAACCCTCTACTACCCTTTCTAGCCTCTGGTAATCATCATTCTACTGTCTCTATGAGTTCAATTGTTTTAGTATTTGGCTCCCACAAGTAAAAGAGAACATGCCAAGTTTGTCTTTCTGTGCCTGGCTTATTTTACTTAACATAATGGTCTCCAGTTCCATCCATGTTGTTGCAAATGATAGGATCTCATTCTTTTTATGGCTGAATAGTATTTCATTGTATATATGTACCACATTGTCTTTATCCATTTGTCTGTTGATGGACACTTCTGTTGCTTCTAAATCTTGGCTATTGTGTGTAGCACTGCAGTAAACAGGGGAGTGCAGATAACTCGTCGATATACTGATTTCCTTTCTTTTGGGTATATACTTAACAGTAGGATTGGTGGATCATATAGTAGTTGTATTTTTAGTGTTTTGAGGAACCTCCAAACTGTTCTCTGTAGCAGTTGTACTAATTTACATTTCTAGCAACAGTGTACAAGGGTTACCATTTCTCTACATCCTGGCCAGCATTTGTTATTGCCTGTCTTTTGGATAAAAGCCATTTTAACTGGTCATTGTAGTTTTGATTTGCATTTCTCTGATGATCAGTGATGTTGAGCACCTTTTCACATACCTGTTTGCCATTTGTATGTCATCTTTTGAGAAATGTCTATTCAGATTTCTTGGTTTTTTTTTTTTTTTTTTTTTTTTTTTTGAGTTTTGCTCTTGTTGCTCAGGCTGGAGTGCAATGGCACGATCTCAGCTCACCACAACCTCCGCCTCCTGGGTTCAAGTGATTCTCCTGCCTCAGCCTCCCGAGTAGCTGGGACTACAGGCGCCGGCCACCTCGCCCGGCTAGTTTTTTTTTTTTTTGTATTTTTTAGTAGAGACGGGGTTTCACCGTGTTAGCCAGGATGGTCTCGATCTCCTGATCTCGTGATCCACCCGTCTTGGCCTCCCAAAGTGCTGGATTACAGGCTTGAGCCACCGCGCCCGGCCGGTTTTTTTTTTTTTTTTTTTTTTGAGTTTTGCTCTTGTTGCTCAGGCTGGAGTGCAATGGCACGATCTCAGCTCACCACAACCTCCGCCTCCTGGGTTCAAGTGATTCTCCTGCCTCCTGAATAGGTGGGATTACAGGCATACACACCACCACGCCCAGCTAATTTTGTATTTTTAGTAGAGATGGGGTTTCTCTATGTTGGTCAGGCTGGTCTCGAACTCCTGACCTCAGGTGATCCTCCTGCCTCAGCCTCTCAAAGTGCTGGGATTACAGGTGTGAGCCACCACATGCGGCCTTTTTGCCCATTTTTAAATTGGATGATTAGATTTTTTCCCTTTAGAGTTATTTGAGCTCCTTATATATTCTGGTTATGAATCCCTTGTCAGATGGATAGTTAGCAAATATTTTCTCCTACTCTATGGGTTGTCTCTTTGTTAATTGTTTCCTTTGCTTTTGAACTTGATACAGTCCCATTTGTCCATTTGCACTTTGGTTGCTGTGCTTGTGGGAAATTACTCAAGAAACCTTTGCCCGGTCCGATGTCCTGGAGAGTTTCCCCAGTGTTTTCTTTTAATAGTTTCATAGTTTGAGGTCTTAGATTTAAGTATTTAATCCATCTTGATTTGATTTTTCTCTATTGCAAGAAATTTTCTAGTTTTATTCTTTTGCACATGAAAATCCAGTTTTCCTAGCACCAAGGAAACAACTGTTAGGCCCACAGCAGATGCCAAGGGGTCCAGCCAACTTCCTTCTTCTGTTTAAATCTGTCCCCATCTTTTCTCTTCCCAGCATTCCACAGCTAGGTCTTTTCTTGCTCAAGTTGAATGAAAAACAAGGTCTAATATCTTGTTCTTCAAAGACATGCTTTTGAGAACCAGCAGCATGGGCACCATCAGGGAGCTTGTTAAAAAAGCAGAGTCTTGAGTGCCACCCCAGCCCCCCTGGATCAGAATTTGCATTGTAACAAGCTCCCAGGTGATTCGTAAGCACATTAAAGTTTGAGAAGTTCTGATTGCATATTCTCTCTCATATGTGAAAGCTGAAAAAAGATGATCTCATAGAAATAAACAGAACAGAGGATACTAGGGACTGTGAAAGATAGGGGAAGGAGAGGCAGGGAGAGATTTGTTAAAGGATACAAAATTACAGCTAGATAGGAGGATAAGCTCTAGGGCTCTATATCGCTATAGGGTGTCTACAGTTAATATTATATAGTTTAAAATAGCTAGAAAGACATTGAACATCCCCAACGGAAAAAAAGATAAATATTTGGGATGATGGATATGAGAATTACCCTGGTCTGATCACTACACATTATTTGTATGGAAACATCACTAGGCACCCTATGAATATATGTAATTATTATTTGTCAATTTAAAAAATGAAAGAAAAAGCAAAGATAATACAGCCTTTAAAAAGTTAGAGAAGTTCTGGTGTAATAGATTACTGGGCTATCTTCTAATTCAGACGTGTCTTTCGCTTGGGGTTCTCTAAAGAGGTCCACCTACAATTCAGAACACCTCCTCATGAGAATCTATCACCAGTCCTATGGAGAGAAGCACAGAGTCAGTAGACCTAGGTCACCACTGTCTTCCATCAAGTCTTTCTCCCTCATTATGCCCAGGGAATGTAAGGATGAAAGATTTCCCTCCTTGGGACTGATCCATACCCCGGTAAGCCCAGGGTTCCGTCTCTGAAGGGGTGATTAAGGCAGGAAACCTGACAGCCTATGACAGTTCTCCTTCATAGCTACCTTAAAGGTGGAAGACATTGTCTCCATTCTTGCTTTGTCATTGATAAATTGATCAAGCTCTCCCAGTCTCATGAAGCTGTCTCTTATTCTGGCCTTCCCTTTTTTAACTCTTACGCAAAGAGAGTGAATGAGAATAAATGTTTGATGGCTACCTGCTTTGTGTCAAGGGTCAAGGGCTTTACTTAAGTGATCTCATTTAAATCTTGTCTCCCACTGTGTAAGGTAAACCCTTTCACATCCCTTTTGCAGTCTTGAATAAAAATGAGACTAAAAAAATAAATACTTTGGCAAACATCATACCTAAGTGAAAAGATGTGATTTTCTTCTAATTTGGTCTTGAGATTTTGCTCTGGAGAATAGCTATAAATTCTAGTCCTGTCCTGCTGGGGCTCCAGGGGAGGTATTTGTGGATGTTTACAGCGTTCCTTTCATGGGATGCTGCTTCTTCCCAGCAGACAGCTTAATGCCTAAGGGTTCGACCTGTGACCAGGTGTTCCTCTCACAGGAAACTTGTTTTGTACTGGCAGACACCCTTGTACCTCTTGTCTGACATGTTCATTTTATTCCTGCCATGATAGCCACTGTCCAGGAGAGCCCTGACATGGAAAGAAGTTAGATTCAGGTTGTGGGTCAGGTGAGACACAGAAAAGACAGTACAACCAAACAAATGTAATAACAGAAACAGTTTTATTACTCGCAGCTCCCAGAGAGAAGAGAGCAGCATGCTTTGCAGGGTCAATGGGAAGACGTGAGCTGTCCAGGGCATGCATGCTCAGCCAGCAAGTGGAGAGAAGAGGGGAAAGCGAGGACTTGTCTATAGGACCCTGGGGTTGACCATTAGGGATTTTTTGTGGTCAGCCACTGTGGGATGTGTTGTGTTCTGAGTCAATGAAATGAGGAACAATGGGCTATATCACAAACCACACAGGGAGGGGAAGTTTTAAGTAGGCCAAAGGAATGGGGTACAACTGAGTTTCGTGTAACTTAGGTCTGAAAATAGATGCCAAGGCAGAAACTACATTAAACAAATTTATGACAGAAGATAAATATTCTGGGTGAGTAGACCCTGAAAAAATGCTCCTTCCTTGGATAAGACAACTAGCTCAAAGAACACTTCCTCTGATCTTGGTCTTTTTAACTTCTCTTCTGATTATAGCTACTGGGCTTTCATTGGCAATCTCGTCTGTGCCCACAACATTTGAGGTTAAACTAAGTACTTTCTGTGTTCTGTTTCATTTAGTCTTCATCAGATTCCTGTAATATTGCTCTTATCCCATTTGTCAGATGAGGAAAATGGAAAATGAGACCTGCCAGAGAAGCGAAAGTTGTTGTTGAAAATCTCACAGAAACTGTGTAGCCAATACCCATTAGGATGGCTATAATAACAAAAGACAGAGAGTAAGAAGTTAGTGAAGCTGTGGAGAAATGAGAACCCTCATACACAGGTGGGGTGAATGTAAAATGGTACAGCCACTTGAGCGAACAGCCTGACAGTTCTTCACCTAGTGAAACATAGAGTTACCATATGACCTGACAATTCTAGTCCTAGATACATACCCCCAAATGAAAGGATACTCCCACAAAAACTTATATACAAATGTTTATAGTTTATAGAAGTATTCATGATGGTGACCACAGAAGTATTCATGATGGAGACAGACAAATTCCTAGGCAGACAGAGATCCGTCCTGGTGAAACCCGACCCTCAAGCAAAAGACAGCCTGAAGCCTGAAAACCAAGCCCCCATTTGCCAAGCTGTGGGTGGTGGGAACAAGCGAGAGCTGTAGCATTTCTTGGGGGCGTGGACCTTGGGACTCCCCACGTGAGAGCTGTAACACCCCTTGGGGCTCCACAATTGCTGGCATGTCCAAGTTTTCGGGTACCACTCTGTTCCCCTCATCTAGACAGCAGAGTCCAATCTGGAGGTCGCTTGTGGCACACCCAGTCCAGGCACTGGCTGAGCGTGGATCCTGCAGCAAGTGCGGAATCTGCACAAGCGGAGTGCAGCCTGCCAGGCCCAGTGGGCAGAGTGAGCCCAGCAGGCGCAAGCAAGGCCCTAGGCAGAGGTCATGGCGGCAAGAGAGATTTTCAGCTGGTGAAGTGGCACTGAAGGAATTCTGTAACACTGTAACCCTCCCTTCCACTCGCCGAGCGATGGGTGAGAAAAAGCTGCTGGGTGCCGTTCCTCTCGCTCACTAAACCACAAACTCTGTAATAATAGCCCCAAATGGAAACAACCCAAATAGCCATCAACTGATGAATAGCCGAACAAACTGGCATATGCATACAATAGAATATTATTCAGCCATCAAAAGGAATAAAATACTGATAGATGCCACAACATGGAAGAACCCTGAAAGTATTATGCTAAGTGAAAGAGGTCAGTCACAAAGGATCACATATTGTATAATTCCATTTATAGGAAATATCCACAATAGGCAAATCTATAGAGATAGAGAATGGATTAGTGATTGCCTAGGGTTTGCGGGGTGATCGGGAGATTGGAGGACAGTAAAAGCAAGGGATTTCTTTTTGGGGTAAGGAAGTATTCTAAAATTCTGGTGATGGTTATGCAACTCTGAATATATTAAAAGCCACTGAATTGTATACTTTAAATGGGTGAATTGTATGGTGTGCAAATATCTCAATAATGATCTAAAAGCAAACAACAACAACAAAACGAAAATAAAAAATATGTGAGAGTCAATGATCCATCCAAGGAATTCCCTAAAAGTTCTGCATTTTTTCTATCAAAGTCCATCAAGCTGTTAAATCAGTGGTTCCCAGCCCAGGCTCTGCACTGATATCCTGAAGCCCAGAGCCCTGATGAATGACAGCAGAAGCTTGGGGTGGACCTGGACATCAATATATATTATAGCTCCCAGGTAATTCCCCATGTGCAGCCATGTTTTTGATGGAGAAGCTTTTCTACCACAAGTCTCTGTTCAGAGGCTGTGATCTACATGGAATCTAAAAGATTTGGCATGAAATTTTGATCAAAGCAATTACCTATATGCTTTTCAGTGGAGGTTGTCTGAGGCGTAGCAGTCAGAGAAATTGAACTGTCAAAAACTAATATAAGAATAATAAGAGAATATTTCTTCTTCGTCGGACACCCAAGATGAATAGCAGGTAAAATAAAATTTTAAATTGAATTGAATATGTATACGACTTTACTTTTCTGTTAAAGGACTATAACATGAATAATGAACATATTAAAAAGAGAAGACCAGACCCTCAATTTCTTTCAATAATGTTAGTGTTGTATATCCTAGCTTGAATAAAACACATTTCATAAAACACCCACACGGTTCTGCAATGCATTATGGATGGCCTCTCTGGAGAAATCTTACATGCCTTTCAATTTTGACATAGGGATATGGTAATAATAAAAGTCTTTGGCATATAATTCTGCAGGTATTTTTACAATTCTTAGTTTTGCTGATCAAAAGCCAGGGTTGACCTCACCTGGGTTCTGACCTGTAGTAGATTGGGAGAAGTGCATGGGGCAGAAAGGATCATTTTTGTTCCCCCATATTTGTGGGGTTGTGGTGTCAGAATCTAAATATAAATATATTTAAAATTGTATTAGTTGGGATAGAGTTTTAGCAGCTCTAGCAAACACTCAAAATGATAGCGGCTTAATAAGAAGATGGTTTCTGTCTCCCGTAAAAGTCCAGACGAGTGTGGCTGCTCTGTTCTTTGCTAGGGCTCAGCGACCCAGGCTGTGTCTGTGCTTGCTTCTCCTTTCGTTCCTAGCATATTGTCTCTCTCCATATGGTCCAGTGTGGCCCATCACTCCCACCACCATGTTTGCTGTGGGAAGACAGAGGGAAAGAGCAGAGCCAGACTCTTCTGTCTAAAAACAGGAACCGGAAGTGGCACGTGCCACTTCTGCTCACATCCTGTTGGCCAGAACTTAACCGTCTTAACCATATGACCTCATCTAGCTACAAGGGAGGCTAGGAACTGTAATATTGATTTTAAATGGCCAAGTGTCCAACTAAGAGTCAAGAGTTTCTATTACTATAGAAAAAGGAGAACATGAGTATTGGGGAATAATAAGCAGTTTCTACTAAAGGAAGACCCAAGGGCCTATAATATCATGGATATTATAAAGGTAAAATGAGTTTCTTCCTTGCAGTCATCTAGTACCATGTCTCCATCACCTAATGAGGAAATAGATCTATTTTAGTGCCTTTGCCTCCTCCAATCCTCATCATCTCAAGGTCCTACTGACTCACAGGTTCAACATACATTTATTAAAGGCCCACTCTGAGGTGAATGTATAGTGGACCTTTACATGCTCATGACAATCCCATAAGATAGCTATTATATCTATTTGTCAATGAAAGGAAGATGACTTAGAGAGGTTAAGCTACTCTCCCAAAGCTACACAGCTGACTGAGGTTCTAGTATCTGTTGAGTCTATATTGGGAGACTTCCTATATTAGGGACTTCCTAGTTTTCTTCCTGCCTCACAATGAGGCAGGGAGAAGACTAGGAAGTGCTCCCCAGAAGATAGTGAGTTAGGTCTTTAAGGAGACCACAGCAGGGAGGTGGGGGAGGAGTGGAGTTGAGGAAGAGGGAGCAGCAGGTAGTCAGGGCAGGGATAGCAAGGTACATCTGTAGGGCTACAAGCACTTCCACAGGTGGAAATGTGGGATGTATAGGGGAGTAATGGGGACGAAGTAGAAGAAACAGACAGAAGCCAATTAAGAAGGGCACTTAAATGGCCTTTTGTAGGCAAAGGAGAGTCCTGAGGGGTTTTAAGCAGGAGAGTGATGTGGTCAGATTTGCCTTTTATAAATCTGTCTAGAGGTGAGATCAGCTGGGACTTGAAGAAAAGATTTGAGTGAGAGATGAACACCTCAATGGGACAAATTGCATCTTGGGGAAAGTGTCAATAGATATGAAGAGTTAAAATTATAGTTCTGATCTTATGTGAGGGTGAGGGAGAGAGACAATTATAGGACAACTCCTAGGATGACCCAAGGTTTATGGTATGGATGACTGAGTTGATGTTTTCACTTATGAAGAAATATTTAACTAGTTTCTCTCCAACTGCAAAAATATTTCTAAACATCTTCACGACAGGAGACTATACAATTAAGAAATTTATGGGAAAAATAGAATGGGGGGACCAGGGTAGTTAAAAACTTATGAATGTCCTTATAGGTACATTTTACACTCGCAAGATTAAGGTGATAATAATATCCCAAATAAAGATAACGTCAGTGACATTTTTTGTATCTTAAATTGGCAGAAAAGCATTAGTAGGTACTGTATCATTAACTTCCACCTACTATGTCTCTCTGGAAAATTTTGGTATCATCCTTCTCTATAGTTTTAATGGAATATGGATTCGTTTTGCTCTGTTGAAGATAATAAGCATACCAAGAGACATTTTCTTTTAGTGCCTGAACCTCCATCCAAATGCTTAATGCCTTTCTGATTTTACGATTTGGACTGCCTAAGTCACCCTATCTAAGTCATGACTCAAAAGTAATTACCAATTCACATATAAGCATGATCAAAAATTCTCACAGCTGCATTAGAGGAACAGAGAAAGAAGTCCATCCATGCACACCAGAATTTTGAGTAAGTGGCGATTGCTCCAGGGGAGGGACTACTGCTGGTCAGGAGGACCCTGGACTGTAAAGGTAGAAGTCACTCTTGTTTCTTTCTGGTTGGTTGTGCTTCATGCCATGGCACCTGTTCGTGTGACTTCAGTTACATGCTCAGTCCTTCATCCAGGTCCCACTGAAATGGACAGAATGGGAGAGGGGCAGCTTGAGCTGCATTCTCAGGGTCTTGTCTCCAAAGCCTATCCTGGCTGAGCTGGCCTGACCTGATGTTTGAGCCCTGGTAATGGCTCATCTGCCTTGTTCCTCATAAGTAGAACTTCAAAAAGGAAGGAGAACAGCTTGGGCTCTGCCATTTGCTGACTGCGTGACTCTGGGTGGATGGTTCAGTTGCACAGGCTCAGTTTTCTGGGGTATTTCAGGAAAGCCATAGCTGTAGAGTTTTTATGTAGAAGCAGTTCAGGGCTGAAGTACAGCGGGACTTGAGGCAAAAGTGGCTAGTGGACCTGTCTTGGACCTGTATTGACATGGCAGAGCCTCCATCTCTCCATTTTTAGTTTCCTTATATGTGCAACTCAAATGAAAAACACAGCATTTTCTAAAGATGCATTTATTCACAGTTCATATGAGATTAAGGAAAGTTCGTGTCCATACCAAAGAAAGAAAAATAAACACATGAAGTTATATCAGTAGATAACCCAAGAAAATATTGATGTTTATCTTGGTTTTATAATGGATATATGATGACCAAAGAAATACAATACTTTCATCCTACCTTCAAAAGGCCTAGCGAGGCTGAGGAGTTACAGCATTGTGATTCTTTGGTTATGGCCAGAAACAAATACTTCTGTGATTCCAGTGTAAGCTCTTATCTCTTCTTGAATTTAAAACTAATCCAGTTTGTTTTTGACACCACTACTGGTATTCTTCAAGAAAGTTTTTGTTAGTAGCAGGGAGGAAAAAATATGTCACATACCATAGAAATCACTGGCAAAGCCATGCTGATGCAGCATAGCAGGTGGGAGGCAAGGATTGGGTGGGTGGGAGAGTGAGTGCTCCCAAACCCGATGGGGTTGTTGGAAGGGTTAAATGAGGTGATGTCTGTCAAATATCTATCTTGGTGACTAGTATGTAACAGTGGCTCCGCAAATGGTACCTATGATTAGAATTGTTTTTTCAAGATCCATTCCTTACTACAATCACCAGTTTGATATTTAGTCGCAACCCTTACAAATAGACATAGCCAGGATCCCCAATCCCACATTCTTTGCCAGTTTAAGAAAGCATACTTGGCCGGGTGCAGTGGCTCACGCCTGTAATCCCAGCACTTTGGGAGGCCGAGGTGGGTGGATCATGAGGTCAGGAGATCGAGACCATCTTGGCTAACATGGTGAAACCCCATCTCTACTAAAAATACAAAAAATTAGCCGGGCGTGGTGGCAGGCATCTGTAGTCCCAGCTACTCGGGAGGCTGAGGCAGGAGAATGGCGTGAACCTGGGAGGCGAAGCTTGTAGTGAACAGTGTTTTGTGGCAGATGAAGCTATATATTCTGACTTGATTGATGTCACTGATTTCTAGCCCTGGAAGTCAAGGGAGAGGCAAGCTGGGGTGAGACACCAAGCTACAGATTGGTCTGGGCATTGCTTGGCAATTATCCTTAAATTATCCTTCACACCAAAGTTCACACTTGCATTTACTCAAACTCATCTTCTTTGACTCAAAAACAGCCATAGGAAGTAGGCGGGATACGAAATGACCAATTCCATCTTATATCCAAGGAAACTTAAGTCTCCTGACACAATTTAATTCTACAAGCATTTATTTAGTACCTACTGTGTGCCAGGTACAGTGCTTAGATTCTGGGAGTACAGGCTGACAAAATCAAACATTCTGCAGAATTTAGAAGAGACATGTAAAATAAGAGTTACAACAGAATGTGAAAAGTGCAACAGTAGACACAGGGAGGATCAGAATGGTGAGGGAAGAACAAAAGAAAAGGTGGTTTATGAACTGGGTTTTGAAGGATAAATAAGACCTTTTCCCAAGGAAAACAAGCAGGGAAAGACAGAGGATATCTCTATAAAATTGTTAATGTCCCTCTCCCCTCTAACCCTCATAGCAGGTGATGGACCTTAGAGGATATTAGTTGTGTGTGTTGTGTGTCTAGGCTCTGAGACAGCAAAATCCTGAGGATTTCCCCTTCATTCCTTTCTACTTATTTTTGAACAAAGTTGGAGGCATAAATGCTTGCAAGAACAGCATCAAATTACAGCATAATGATGGATGGGAGGAATTCATCAATGTTGGCTGACAAATTCATCTGTGAGGTTAAAGTTTACTACTTTAATAAATCAAATCTCTTAAACTTGGGATTGAAAAACTAGCAAAAGGGACAAGATTCTGGCTTCAGGCTGCCCACAGTTCTATTTCATTTGCTGACTGGGGAAGGCCTTTTCCCTGGGGCCTGATTGACAGTGACTCCTGCAATGTTTCAGCCCAAAGTTCCCCTTTCTTGATTAATGTGATTTTCTATGTTTTCCTGGTAGCTCAGAACCAATGAGGAGCAGTGAGCTGGGAAACCACCTCCTGTAGTTCCCTTCGATAAGGTTCTCAGTGGAACTGAACAACTAATTTCGGTTGGCATCCTGGAAGGTTGCCTTTAAGCAGCAGCAGTGGCAGCAGCGAAAGGAGCCCGATACCACCTCACCTGGACCTTCCTGCAGTGCAGGAGGCTGGGTGGTGTCAGGATCACCCAGCCAGACGCAACTAGGCTGTCTTTGGCTAAACTGGTGCTGCTTTTGCAAGCATGTGTAGATGGGTTCCTATTTAAAAGACATCTCACAATGAGAAAAAAGTCAGAAGGCCAGGGCAGTGGGAAAATGATCAGTGCATCTGAGGATTATCAAGGGGTGATGGGTACAACCTAGAGTTGCTCATGGATATTTCTTTTCCTCCCTACAGAGGGACAAGAGGATAGGTAACAAGAGGCCTCCAGGTGCCAGGCAGCAGTGGCTGTACTTCGTTTCTTTGTGGATGGAAAATATTCTGCAACTCAGGGAGGTGGCCAGAGACCAAAGAACTGCCTGAAGCTGGGCAGCAGCATGGGAAGGGTTGCTTTTAAGTAAAGCTCTCTTTGCTTTGTTTCAGGGCCTAAGAGGTTGGCTTCTGAGAATTTTTTCCTTTACCTTCTTAGAAAGGACTCTCAGTCTTGGCCAGGTTTGCGCAATGTTTGCTTGTAAGCACATCTTCCTACCTAAACTTTGAAAGGGGGGATTTATTTATTCAGCTTTTGAAGGAAACTGGCTAAAATTCAGTCAGATGACATCAGCCCTGCCAGCCAGCCTGGGTGTGCAGGTCGTTCCCCACTGGACTCTTTCACGCCTTCAAATGCATTTTGTACATGCCTTCATCTTGCTGTGTCCTGTGAGGCTGACATCTATAGACTGTTTAACCTGGGCTCCCTTACCTTCTGGCTTCTGCTTGGGTTTGGCCTATAAGAAAAGGAGAGAGGGTGGGAACAGAGAGATTTGGGTACGGATTCCCGATGCCCTCTCTCCCTGCACTGGTACATGCCTCTGGCTATGGTTACGTTCTTCCACATCTACTCCTTGGTTGTTCCCACTGCACTAGGCTTCACTATTGCTATGCCTATATCCTCCTCTTGCTTCTTCAGGCCAAGGACAACAAGACTCTAACTCTTGCTAATTTTAGGGTGTTTTTTCCTTTTCTCCCCACTTAAATCTTTTCTTAAAAAGTGAGGTGAAATCCACATGACATATAATTAAAGATTTTAAACAGTATAGTTCAGTGGCACTTAGCACATTCACGATGTTGTGTGACCATCTTCTCTCTCCAGTGTTAAAACTTTTTTTTTAAATCACCCCAGAAGAACATCCATTAAATAATCACTGCCCATTTCTCTCTTCTCTCCATCCTCTGGCAACCACTAATCTACTTTCTCTCTCTCTGGTTTTGCCTATTCTGGATATTTCATATGAAAGAAGTCTAGAGTATGTGACCTTTTGTGTCTGGCTTCTTTCACTTTGTATAATGTTTTTGGGGTTCATCCAAGTTGTAGCATTATTAATACTTCGTGTTTTTTTTTTTTTTTTTTGAGATGGAGTTTCGCTTTGTCACCCAGGCTAGAGTGCAGTGGTGAGATCTTGGCTCACTGCAACCTCCACCTCCTAAGTAGCTGGGATTACAGGCACCCGCCACCATGCCCAGTTAATTTTTGTATTTTTAGTAGAGATGGGGTTTCACCATGTTGGCCAGGCTGGTCTCAAACTCCTGACCTCAAGTAATCCGCCCACCTTGGCCTCCCAAAGTGCTGGGATTGCAGGCGTGAGCCACCGTGCCCGGACTCCTTTTGTTTTTATGACTGAATAATACTCCATTGTGTGGGTAGACCACAGTCCCCTTTATTCTTAACTCTGTAAGCTGGTGGTTCTCAAAATGTGGTCCTTAGACCAGCAGCATCAGCATACTCTGGGTACTTGTGGGAAATGCAACTTCTTAGGACCATTCACGCCATGAAACTATGGGAGGCAGGGCCCAGACATCTATTTAGTAACAAGCTCTCCGGGTGATTCTGATGCCTGCTCAACTGTGAGGCCCACTTCTGTAAGTAGCCTCTTGATTAAGGTCTCCTCATTTAAAGCATTTGGGGTGAATTCATTTCCTGCTGGGACCCTGATGAATACCACCTCCAGCTGGGGTAACTGACATCTGTTTCTTGTGTGTTTAGTGCT
Organism: Mandrillus leucophaeus; assembly: GCF_000951045.1. Taxonomy (NCBI): domain Eukaryota; kingdom Metazoa; phylum Chordata; class Mammalia; order Primates; family Cercopithecidae; genus Mandrillus; species Mandrillus leucophaeus. The sequence goes on from NW_012105542.1 coordinate 304,898, forward strand.
GGGCACACTAGAGCAGAGCAGGGGGTGGTTTTAACAACCTCAGTTCTAAAAGTAGATATAAAGCGCATGTTCTAAACTGGCTCCCAGAGTTCCCCAGTAGGCTTATGTTCTGGTTGTCTGGAGTGGAAACTTGCTTTATAAGACACCATTTTTTTGGCTGCCTTCCCCTTTCTGTTTGTTTTCACCATTCTCCTACTGGTGCCAGTGCTTCCTGTAGTCACTCTCCGTCCCCCATGCCCCTACCCTCACAAAGAAACTACTTGCGCTTGAATCTTTATCTCAGGGTCAGCTTCCGGGGGACCCCAACCAAGATAGCACCTAATTGACCATCCTGAAAAAATGGCCAGTGTGGATATGGGTAAGAGATTTTTTGATTCAGATTCAGATAACACTTGTGCTGCTACAGCCCTGAACTGATCGAGGAAGATTATCTTTGGAGTAATGTGGGTTAACAATGAAATTTATATCTGTTAAATCACTGTCTGCTCCCAGCTACTTGGTGAAGGAAAGCGCATGGCCCTGTTTGGGATTCACCTTGAATGTGTGTCTAACTTGGCTTGTTCTGGGTTGCTACCATAGTAACCGGAGTAATTAACCTGAATTTCACTCTCTTGCTCTCTCTACACCACCTCCCCTCTCCCCTACTCCAGTTCATTCTGGATTTGCTTTGAAGTATTTTAGTGAAGCAGTTAGAAAGCCTTCATCTACCTTCATCTGCACATTGATGATGCCCTTTTCCTGGTTTTATCAGCCTGCCTGTTTTTGTTGTCTGTACATCCATTTCTTTGGTGATAAAGCACATGCATGGTATAGCTCAGACATGTAAACAGCGTTCAGCAATTATAAAACACAGAAGTGACATCAACTGGGGGCAGTGTTTGGGCTTCCTTTGTCAACTCAGAGCATCTGTTTGGCTCATGGGGGTACCTTAGTTTATTGCTGTCATTAGGAGCTGTCAGTCAGAGGAACTGAGACCTGCACTTCCCACTGAGGTGTTGAATATTAAAAACACATTTCCTACCAAGGGCTCAGTCCTATTTCACTCTTTTTTTTTTTTAAAGTAAGTTTTTTTTTTAATTTTTGTTTTAAGTGTATATTGTGTTCTAGGAGACATGCAAGAAATAAATGACTGGTCCTTTTTGAAGGACAATTATCACCAAAAAGAAAAATGATAAATTTAACAGGTTCCTGTGATAATCTACGCTGCATCCCTTTAGCCTACCTGATTTTAGGAGTGCCAGTGTAGACAGTTCTCTGTCATTTAGTTGTCACACATCAAAGTTGTGCTGTGATATTTCTTTACTGTTTTCTTCAAAACTTCGGAAGCCTGCTTAGCCTTGTTCAGGCACAACTCAGATGTGTATGGGGTGTTAGCATCCCAGATGCAACCCCTGAGCAACAGGTTATCAGAGTTGGTGGACAAATGTTCTGTCTCTTTGTGTTCTGATGGGACAATTCTGAGGCACATTCTAATGGCTCTTCAGAGGGTCTCAGAAGGAGTTGAGCGCCAGTTGCCCATTGAGGCTGTCAGCCTGTCTTCTTATTCATTTATTTATCTGTGGCTGACACTATTGATTGCAGTTCAGGTTTCATAGAAAGTAGCTTCCAAGATGGAGATAGTATGCTGGAAATTTACTGAGGAATGCCTTTGGGATCAACCACTGTCGAAGGGAAGGGAAGGAAGCAGGATCAGGCAGCAGTAGAAGATGGGCTGGGATGCAGCAAGGCGCCTCTGAAGGTGAATCTGGCACCCTTTCTATTCTCACCCTGGATAAGCTCCTCAACTCTCATATTCAACAATTGTTTATGTAATTCTGATTTCTAATCCACACTTCCAACTCCTATCTCTTATTCAAGTGTCTGCTCCTCTACTCAGCACCTGGCCATGTGATAGGTTGTTAGAAATAGAAATGAGTCAGACATTGTATCAGTCGGGGTTCTCCAGAGAAACAGAACCAATAGGCTATATAAATAGATTAAATAGAAAAAGATTTATGATGGATTAGCTCACATGATTATGAAGGCTGAGAAATCCCACAAAATGCCATCTGCAAGCTGAAGGCTCAGGAAAGCTCATGGTATCATTGTAGTTCAAGCCCTTAGCCCTGAGAATTGGGTGGCTAATGGGGTAAGTCCCAGCCAAGTCCAAAGGATCCAAAACTAGGGACACAGATGTCCAATGGTGCCAGAAGATAGATGACCCAGTTCAAGTAAAGAGAGTGAATTTGCCCTTCCTCCTTGTTTTTTTGGTCTTATCTGGACCCTCAGTGAATTAGATGATTGCCCAACCACATTGGTGAGGGCAGACCTTCTTTACTCAGTCTACTGACTCAAATGCTAATCTCTTCTGGAAACACCATCACAGACAAACCCAGAAATAATGTTTTACCAGCTTTCTGGGCATTCCTTAGCTCAGTCAAGTTGACAAATAAAATTAAACAGTTCTGACATGATCCCAGATCTAGAAGGAATTCAGCTTGAGGGGGTTGCAGAATGCAGAAAAAAGTCATTACAGGATACCCTGACAAGTTCTTGGAAATACAGGAATTAAAACAGGTTGGGGTGATGAGAATATTTTAAGCAGTGAGCCGAAATCACAGTGTGTAAGTTGTGGCATACATAATCAGAGACCAGACCTGAAGTGTTACAAGATTGAGCCTCAAAGGAGACAAATGTTGTTACAGTTTTAGCATCTTGGGACCTCAGGGGTCAGCTGGCCCACCTATACCTGAGGTCTGGCTCTTCTCCACAGAATTCTTGCAAGGTAATAATCTAATCTCTGCTTAGTTTCATTGCTGTATCTAGTGATTTTATGCTCTCTGACTGGGGAGTAGAGAGAGATGGGAGCACTTCCTTGTAACTTCACCCATTGACTCTGGTTTTACCTATGCATCTCTGCTTCTTCTTCCATACAACAGCCCTTCATATTTGAGCTGGCCCTTTGCATATTCCTCCCAAATGAAAAAAACCCTGGATTCTTTAGCCAGTCATCAAATGACATCTTGCAGTCCTATCAATTCTTCCTCCTAAATATCTCTTGAGTCTGGTTTCTTCTCTTTACTTCCATGATCACTTAGCATGGAAAATAGGACAAATGACCTTGTGGAAATTAGTATCAATGGCTCTATTTTTAATCTTCCTCTTCTCTGGCCTCGATGACTACAGCAGCCTTCTAGCTGGCTTCCTCACTGCCATTTTGCCCTTTCCACTTCGGTTTTACTGTCAGCAGAGCAGTCCTCTCCAACTGAAAATATGACCATGCCATATTCCTGTTTAAAACCATTCAGCAAATTCTCAGTGCCCTTCATAGAAACAATGAAAATCTTTAGCATACCCCTGAAGGTTTGCAATGTCTGGCTCTTTCCAGTCACAGCTCCAGCGTTCCTCTTGGCAATTGACATGCTAACCGTTTAGAAAGTATTTTAACATCTCGATTATGACATTACTTCTCTGGTCCCAAGGCTTCATGTAGATGGGTCCCTCTGCCTAGAATCTGTTCCTCTTATCTACCTGAATAACTTCTGCTAATTTTTCAGTTCTGAGTTTTGGAGTAACTTCATCTGGCAAGCCTCCACTGAGTGGCTACTCAACTCTTTAGGTTAGGGCTCTGTGATAT
>NW_012105542.1:309306-363355 GCF_000951045.1 Mandrillus leucophaeus
CCTCCCTCCCTCCCTCCCTTTCTTCCTCTCTCTTTTTCTCTCTCTCTCTCCTTTCCTCCCTCCTTTCTTCTCTTTCTCTTTCTTCCTCTCTCTCTCCCTCATTTCCTCCCTCCCCTGCATACAGTAAATTAGGCCCATTTTTATTATATAATAACTCAAAGTTATAAAACATCTTCACCGTCACAAAAGCTCCCTCATATTTCCTTTAGTATATACTTCTCAAAAGCAACTGCTCTTCTGGCAGCTATCACCATAGATTCTTGCTGTCTTTTAAACCTAATATACCTGGCATCATACAGTATTCACATTTTGTGTCTGGCTCCTTGCACTCATCCATGTTGGTGCAGGTGGCAGTAGATTATTTTTTCCTTCATGTGTTATTCCACCCTATGATCTATTGTATGAATATGTCATATTATTGATCATTCTATGCTTGATGTACATTTCAGTTGTTTCCAATTGTTGGCTATTATGCATACTGTTGCCATGAGCATGAATGTATTTGTTTTTTTGCTGAACACATGCTATAAAGTCCATTCTCACACTGCTATAAAGAACTGAGACTGGATAACTTACAAGGAAAGAGGTTTAATTGACTCACAGCTCCACAGGCTGTACAGGAGGCATGTCTGGGAGGCCTCAGGAAATGTACAATCATGGCAGAAGGTGGAGGGGAAGCAAGCATGGTATTCACATGGCGGCAGGAGAGACAGAGTTAAGGGGGAAGCGCTACACACTTGTGAGATCTTGTGTGAACACATTTACTATCATGAGAACAGCAAGGGGGAAATCCACCCACATGATCCAATCACCTCCCACCAGGTCCCTTCCCCAACACTGGGAGTTGGTTGGGGACACAGAGCCAAACCATATCACATGCATTTTTTCTTCTTACATTGTGATAGATTTTATTTATTTTTTGAGGTGGAGTCTCGCTCTGTGGCCCAGGCTGGAGTGCAGTGGTGCGATCTCTGCTCACTTCAAAGTCCACCTCCCGGGTCTATGCCTTTCTCCTGCCTCAACCTCTCGAGTAGCTGGGACTACGGGTGCCCACCACCATGCCCGGCTAATTTTTTGTATTTTTAGTAGAGATGGGGTTTCACCGTGTTAGCTAGGATGGTCTCGATCTCCTGACCTCGTGATCTGCCCGCCTCAGTCTTCCAAAGCTCTGGGATTACAGGCGTGAGCCACCGTGCTTGGCCTGATTTTAATTTTTGAAATACTTGCTGCCTCTTCCTTCTGGGTTCTTCCTCACTGGAATGATCCTTGCAGGAAGATTTTACTTTCTACTCAATTGTCACAGGAGCTAGCCTTGTGACTTGCTTTGTCCAACGAAATGTGATAGAAGGAATGTATGTCACTTTTTATTAGATTAAGAGCCATTGCATGGTTCTGCTACTGTGATTTTCCCTCTGACACGAGATTAGCATACAGGCTGACATACAGAAGAATGAAACTGGATCCATATCAGTCACCACATGCAAAAATCAACTCAAAACGGATTAAAGACTTAAATGTAAGACCTGAAACTATAAAAAGACTGGAAGAAAACTCAGGGAAAGCTCTCTTCTGGACATTGGTCTAGACAAAGAATTTATGATGAAGACCTCAAAAGCGCAGACAATAAAACACAAAATAGATAAATGTGACTAAACTAAAGAACTTCTGCACAGCAAGAGAAATAATAAACAGAGTAAAGAGACAACCTGTTGAATGAGAGAAAATATTTATAAACTATTCACCCAATGGGAGAAACTAATATCCCCAATATACAAGAAACAGAAGAAAACCAAATAATCCCATTAAAAAGCAGGTAAAGTACATGAGTAGACTTTCTTAAAAGAAGACATACAAATGGCCAAGTAGAAGAAAAAATGCTTGACATTACTAATCATCAGGAAAATGCAAATTAAAACCACAATGAGATATCATCTTACTCTAGCCAGAATGGTTATTATTATAAAGACAAAAAATAACATGTTGGTGAGGATTCAGAGAAAAAGGAACTCTTATGCAATGTTGGTGGGAATGTAAACTAGTATAGTCATTGTGAAAAGCACAGTGGAGATTTCTTGAAAAAGTAAACATAGAGCTACCATTCGATTCAGCAATCCCAGTCCTAGATATCTACCCAAAAGAAAAGAAATCAATATATCAAAGGGATACCTGCACTCATGAATTTATTGCAGCAGTATTCACAATAGCAAAGACATGAAGTCAACCTAAGTGTTTATCAATGGATGAATGGATAAAGAAAAACTGGTATATACACACAATGGAATTCTATTTGGCCATAAAAAAGAATGAAATTATGTCATTTGTAGCAACATGGATGAAACCAGAGGCTATTATCTTAAGCGAACTAAGCCAGGCATGAAAAGACAAATATTGCATGTTCTCACTTATATGTGGAGCAAAAAATTTGATTACATGGAGGTAGAGACTGGAAAGATGGATAACAGAGACTGGAAAAGTGAGTTGGGGGATGGGGGAGGATGAAGAGAACTGGATTAAAAGGTACAATCATACAGTAAGATAGAAGGAATAAATTCATTGTTTGACAGCAGAGTAGAGTGACTATACTTAAAAAAATGTATAGTACTCAGGTGATGGACACTGTGAATACCTTGACTTGACCACTATACCTTATATACATGAAACAAAACTTCTCATGTACTCCATAAATTTGTATAGATAAAAAATAAACAACAGCAAGAATTAATAAAACAGGATGGCATAGAGGCTCATCCTCCATTCTGGGTCCTAGGATGAAGAACAGGTGGAAGGAGCCACAGCTGAGTCACAGTGGGCAACAGTGGAATGAGAACTAAATATTTATGGTTACAAGCAATTAGAATCTGGGAATGTTGTGTAATTTCCACAAAACTTTGTGTAAGTTGACTGATCCGTTGCCTTTCCTTGTATTCTCATAGCACTTTATAATTCCTATCATAAAATAGCACAAATTCCAATCAAGTATCATTTAACTTGCTCTCCACTTGACCCATTTCTACCACACCCCAACCTGTAAGGGTGGAGGCTGTACATGTCTTGGTCATTGTTGTAAACCTAGCACCCAGTACTTTGATGAATGAGTAGTAGGTTTTCAACACATACTCATTCAACAGAATGACTTTTAACCTTTTATTGATGGGACAATCAGTTTTCTTAGGTGTCCTTACTGTACATAGTGGGTGGCCTGGAATGGAGCACCATTTCCCGTTGTCTTTAACTTTTGACAGTTTGATTATGTGTCTTGATGTGAATTTTGGGGGATTTATCTTATTTGGTATCCTTTGTGTAGAGCACCATTTCCAAGTATGTTCTTCTTATTGAGGAGAAGATGATAGCTCTAATCTCCCTTCCTAAGGACAGGCTACTCCTAAATATATAGCTTAGGTGGCATTAGTCTTTGATAGTGACATCTCACTGTTGGTCCATGTTGACTTCACTGTAGACTCAGACTCTGGAATGTCTCCTTATGGTGCTACTGCTCAGCCAGTTTTCTCACCCTGGTTTGGGGCAGGGTTACCCCGGTGTACTTATTTATCACCATTTCCCTCTGTCAATATGCCTGCTCTCACGCCTTTCTCTGGAGTTTGAGTTTGTTTGTTAATTTATTTTAACCATGCCTTCCTCACTGCTTTCTCATTTCCCATATCTGGTTGTTCTATCTCAGCCTGTCCTCCAGAAACCCCAAAATACTCCATTTCAAATCTTATCATAGACCTCTGTCCACTCCTGATTGACATGGGCATTTATCAGCTTCCAGCAAATTGAACTTCATTGTGCTGCAGTGTACAGGTGTCAGAGTGAGAAATAGCTTGGTCAAAAATTAGCACTTGCAATTTCGAGCAGATGCCAGTGTAACTTCTGATTTAGGGATCGTATTTGAGATTCTGTATGTTCTTATTGATTTGCAGATGTTCTTTACATATTCTGGGTATTCATTCTTGGTTGGCTATGTGCATTATAAACAGCTTTTTCTACTTTGGTCCTTTCACTTTGTTTATAGTATCTTTTTTGTTTTTTTGCTACATAAAATTTTAATTTTATCAACCTTTTTGGTTGACAATTTTATGATTTGTGTTTGTTATCTTTTGTTTAAGAAATTCTTCCCATCCATGAGTTCAAAAAAAGTGTACACTTTCTTCTAAAAATATGTATTTTAATTTTTAATTGATAGCTAATTTTACGTATTTATTGGGTGAAATGTGATGTTTCAATACATGTATATATGACGTAATTAGCAAATTGGGGTAGTTAGCATATCTATCACCTCAGACATTTATAATATCATTTCTTTGTGATGGTAATATTCAAAATCCCCTCTTCTATTTTGAGATATTCAGTACCTTTTTATTGACTATAGTCACCCTACTATGCAATAGGATACCAGAACTTATCTGTCTTTTCTAATTGTAACTTTGTACCCATTGACCAACCTCTCTCCATAACCTGCGCCCCTCACCTCCACCCCAGTCTCTGGTAACCACTGTTCTATTCATTACTTCTATGAGATCAGCTTTTAAAAATATTTGGCATATGTAAAAATTTTTTCACATTTAGGTCTCTAATACATCTTCATTAAAAAATTTTATGTGGCATAAGGCAAGGGTGTAATTTTAATTTTACAGTTTTCCTTACAGAAATAAAATTATTCCCAAACTTTGAATTGCTATATGGATATATAATGCTCTTATGTACTTCATTCATACTCATATGTTCCCTATTCTGCTGCAAAAAACTATGGTTTTATTCTTGTATCAAGACGATACTGCCTCACTTACTACATCTTAACAATATCTTTCCTATCTTTTCATGTGAATCTCTTTTGCTTGTTTTTCTTTTTAAAAGCTGTGTTTGCTGTTCTTGGATTTTTACTCTTACGTGAAAATTTTAATATTTACACAAGTTCCATGAAAAGTCCTATTTGGATTTTGACTAGAATCACGTGGAACTTATAAATTAATTTGTAGAGAATTGGCATTCTTATAAATCTTCCTTCCTATCCATATTATAATTTGCCATTTATTCAGGTCTCCAAAAAGTGTTTCAAGGATGCTTTGTAATTTTCTCTATAAAATGTCACACTTTGTTTTCTTAGATTTATTCTCAATTGTTTTATGTTTTTTGACAAAAGTGAATACTGTTTTTTAAATCCTGTATATATTTCCTAATTGGTGATATTTGGTGTATAAAAATAACCACTGGAATTTTTATAACTTTGAACTTAAGCAATTGAATGAAAATATGTATTCTAATCATTTTTAGATTCTCTGGGATTTCAGGGTAGCAATCATATTCTAGGCAGATAATGATAATTTTGCATTTTACTTTTCCAATCTTTACACCGTGTATTGTTTTTTTGGTCCATTGAATTGACTAGGATCTTCAGAAGATCAGAAAGGGTAGTAGTACGTTTGTGTTTTGTTTCTAATTTTAATGGAAATTCTTTTGAAGTTTAACCATGAAGTCTTATTTTTACTATAGCTTTTATTATGCTTTTAGATACTATTTCTCATTTGCTAAAATTGGAGAATTGGCTGTTACATTTTATTGAATACTTTTCTGCAACCATTTAGATAATCATATGTCTTTATATTTTAATATGCCTATATAGTGCATCACATTTTCAAAATTTTTAAAAATCATTTTAAATTCCTAGCATAAATTTTACTTGGCTATATTTTATAATTTTTAGAAAAATTGGATTCAGTGGACTTTTTTGTTTAGAATATTCGTATTAAAATTTATAAATAAAATTTATTTTTTTCTTATACTATCTGTAGAAGTTTGTATTATCATTCACAATTATTTAATTATATCTTCCCTGTGAAAGGATTACATATTCTCAGTGTGACATATAATGCCCCCTGGTGGCTGGGGTATACTTCATGCTCCTTTGCTGAGTTTGACAGTAGAATCTGCTTGACCCAATGTGTGTGTACATTGCTTTGTGTCAATCTCACATTTTTGTGTTTTGTTTTGTTTTGTTTTGTTTTTGTTTTTTGAGACAGGGATTCACTCTGTCACCCAGGCTAGCTGGGGCTAAAGGTGCACGCCACCATACCTGGCCAATTAATTTTTTTTTTTTTTTTTGTAGAGAAGGGGTCTTGTTTCTTCCAAGCAGAGAGTTTAGGGAGCAATACAGTTATTCTGCTAACTCTCTGGGTCTTTTTCTCTTTCACAAGAGCAGACATGTTCCACATAAGGAATATTCCTTCAGCTTGGGCCCTTGAATGTGGAAACACATGGGACAGGGCTGAGCCTGGAGCACAACCTCAGCTGATCCACAGTCCACATGGAATATGAATGAAGAATAAATCTTTGTTTTTTGTAAGCCCCCGAGATTTTGGGTTATCACTAAAGTAAAGCTGACTAATGAGTTATCCATACCTGGTTTAAGAATCAAGGTTAATGCAGCCTCATAAAATTCTTCTTCCCTGAAAGAATTTATATAATACAGAAATTTATATAATACAGTCTGTTTTCTTAAAGTTTGGTGAAATATGATTGTAAAACTCTCTGAATCTAGTGCATTTTTTCAGATAGAGAAGAATTTCATCAAATGATTCAGATTTAAAAATAGGTATTGGCCTATTCCGGTTTCCTATTTTTTTTTCCTTGCATCAATTTTGGTAATTTATATTTTTGTAGAAAAACTCCTCCTGTATCTATGTCTTCTGTCAACAAAAACCTGTTTGTGATAATTTTTATGATAAAAACAAAATTTAGCATATTTTATGATCTAATGAGAATATTTGTGCCTTATTTCTTTTTCTTAATCAATGTTATAATAAGTTTGTGTACATAATCAGTACTTTCAGAGAACAAGCCTTTTTATGTCAGAAATTTTTGTTGTTTGGTCAAAACCATTTTATCAAAACTTCTACTTTTTCATATTTCATTAATTGATACTCTTTAATTCTTTTTTCTAGTTTTTGGAGTTTTCTTCCTCGTTTTAAAGATGAATGCATAGTTCATTTATTCTCAGCATTTCTTATATTAGCATTGTAAACTTGGTTGCCTATAGCAAAGACCTGAAATGGCTTAAAGAGATGAAAGTTAAATTTTTTATACTTGAAAATTTAGAGGGCAGGCAATACAGAGCTGGTAGGATGACTGTACTTTGCGGAAGTCTTAAGGACCCAGGATCCTTCCACTTTCTTGTTTATGGGGTATTGCTCTTGTCTACCAGCTTCAAGATAATTTATCTCTATGCTTATGCTTCAGCCAGCATGAAGGAGGAGAGGGATAAGAAGGGCTTCCCTCCCTTGAAGATATGATCTGGAGGTTACATGCCTCATTTCTGCTTGTATCCCATTGGTAAGAACAGTCCTACAGCCATATAAAAGAGACTCGCAATTTAGCTTTTATTCTGAGAAGTCGTATGTCCAGCTAAAAATTAAGGGTTCTCTTACTATGGGAGCGAGGATACTGGATACTGGATAAGGGGTATAGTGTCTGCCACAGTTCACCCCTTTGGTATCCAAACATCCATGTGTACCTATCTTCTCAACCATTCCTGTGCCAAAGGAGACACTCTAAAATTCCTTGCAGTTATTGAATCCAATTTGAAATCTAGCATAACTGCATAATGTACAGTTTTTTCCATCAGGTCTAGATGTGGCTCCTCATGGTACAGTGGCTTAAAATGTAAAAGGTAAGTTATCTGCCTATCATATGCCCAATATACAATGACAAAGCAGGAGCAGGAAAGCAACAATAACAAATCCCTTTTGGATAGAGAAGAAAGTGAATACACAACTGCCAGTGCTAATGACAATCAAATGCCATTGCCCATCCAGTGGCCTCTGATTCTCCTCTTTGGAGGAACTCTTTAGATCACTATCCTTTATGTTTCCTGGTGGTATCTTTTTGTCTGTTCTTTCTTGTGCATTATGCTTCCTGGTCGCATGTGGGATGGGCCATGCAGAGTGGGTTCTCCTTGTGAATTGAAAAGCTTTTGTAGTCTACTTTTTGCTGGTCCATGTCAAGTCAATTCTTTGTCAAATATTGACAATTAGCTCTCTTGTTTAGAAATAGATTCTTCAGTCTGAAGATTCTTGTGTTACTCTTTAAATTTGCTTTGTGCCTTGCTGATGGCCCTGTCTCTCAACTTAGTGGCAGCTAACTAGCGCATCCGAAACAAAAACTTGTGTGGGAAAGACACTTCTATTAATTGAATCCTTTCCTCCAGCTGGCTACAATTTTCTGGCAGGAGCATCTTTTAAAAGAAGGTGTTGATAATGTCATGGGGCCATGGTATGACCACCTGCTAAGTCTGGTACTACAGAGCCGTCATTCTTAATAGCTGCATTTTGGGGATATAGAAGCAATTGGTCTTTTCCACTCTAAAAAGCCCCAAATAACCAGACTCTCCTGGTCAACTTAGATTGTGAACGACAGGCAGAGAGTGCTTTAGTGCTGTATTTGCTTCCATCTCTGTTAGCATACTGGCTAGCTTTTTTTTTTTTTAAACAGTTTTTTAAAATTTATTTTTTTAAATTGACAAATTATATGTGTTTATGGTATACAATATGAAGTTTTGATATATGTATACATTGTGGAATGGCTGGATCAAGCCAATTAACATAGGCATTTTTTCGCACACATCAATTTTTTGTGTGTGCTGAGAACATTTAAAATCAGTAATTTTCAAATATACAATACATGGTTATTGATTATAATCACCGTGTTGCACAATAGATCTGTTGAACATATTCCTGCTTTCTAACTGAAAATTTGTATCCTTTGATCAACATCTCCCCAGTCCCGGCCACTGAGCCCCTGGTATCTACATTCTACTCTGTGCTTCTGAGTTTGACTTTTTTAGATTCCACATATAAATGACATTATGTAATACTTGTCTTTCTCTGCCTAGATTATTTCACTTAGCATAATATCCTCTACGTTCTTGAGTTTATATCTCTTCTTTGGGATTTTGCTAAGAGCCACAAAAGCCAGTCATGCAGACCAACATTCTCTATATATTACATGTATAGCTTGGTGAAAAGGTAATTGTGGTTTTTACCATTACTTTTGCTTGCCCCAAGCACCAAGGGAGACGTTGTTCAAAGAATACATATTCTCATAGCACTATAGCCTCTGAACATATGTTCTGTCTTCCAAGGTAAAACATTGTGGTTTTGCCAAATGTTTTGTAGCTGCATAACAAGGATTATCAACTTTCCAACTTGCTGTATCTGAGTCAACACTGCCTTTCACACAGTCAGTATTCCAATGAGACGCCCATTTGTCTTTCTTACGTTCAGCACTCTACTTGAAGACACCGAAATAGATGTATATGTGTTCAACAGCAATAGTGGATTTCACAAGATAAATTTCTGTTTCTCATGTGAGACACTAGAGGTAGACAGTCCAGGCCTGCTAGGAGGAGTTTGGGCTGTATGAAATCTTGAAGGATCTAGGGCCTTTCAGTCTTTTTGCTCCACCATCCTTAAGGTGTTCCCCTTGCCTTATTACCCTAGGAGCACTGCCAACTACAGTGCTCAATGTCTCCTGGTTTGCCTGGGACTTTCCTGATTTTAACACTGAAAGTCGCATGTCCTTGGAGACCCTTCAGTGCTGGGCAAAATGGGATGGTTTGTCACTATTCCATTTCCACCCCAGCTGGTCATAGTGCAATATAATTCTGATGCTACCACCTAGAGTTAGCCTCAGATCCCACAAGTTAAGGTCTCAGTCTTGTACTAGACTGCTTTCACTTCAGATGCCAGGCACAATTGGGGGCCCCAGGCTATCTGCACTTCTAATCAACTGGTTACCCGTCTGGGAGTCCCCCTGCCCTATGTTTGATAATTTGTTAGAATGATTCACAGAATTCACTGAAAGAGCTACATTTATGATTACGGTTTTATCATAAAGTATACACATAGAGAAATCTAGAAGGGTCCCCAATGCGGCACTTCCATGCCCTCTGCCTGTGGAGTTAGAGTATGTCACCTGCCCAACTCACCGGTGAGTGCCCCAGTCAGGCACCTCCTCTTACCTTTGGTGTCTACAGTTTTCACTGGGGTTTCATTGTGTAAGCATGATTGATTAATCCATTGGCCATTAGAAGTGATTGTATTCTAACTCAATCTCCATCCCTCCTTTCCCTCTCCAGAGGATGGGTGACTGAAAATTCCAGCCCTCTAATTACATATTGGATCTTCCTGGTGACCAGCCCCCATCCTGAATCTATCCAGGATTCTACCATAAATCACTTCATTAGTGTAACAGAGACACTCCTATCTCCCAGGAAATTCCCAGAGTTTTTTAAGCTCCGTGATAGGAAGGAGGGACAAAAACTAGATAAATTGTTTATTATGCCATAGTCAATCTGCTGACATCATGTCTGTGTTCCAGTCAGCAGGACAGTGAAAACTGCCAATAAGGCAATTTGAAGACATAATCAGAAAGCTGCACATGTAACTTCTGTTTCAGCTCCTTGGCCAGAGCTTCAACACTGGCCATGCCAACTACAAGAGAGGCTAGAAAATGTGGTCTTTATTGTGAGCAGCCACGTATGTAGCTAGAAAGCAGAGGTTTTATTATTATAGAAAAGAGGGAGAATAGATATTGATGTACAGTTACCAGTCTAAGCCATGTTTATTTGGTAATTTAAGGCAGTACATTTTCTTTGATGTCTGGCTTCAGCTCTATCCTACAAGATTGACATGCAGTATTTTCATTGCTTCTCAGTTTGAAATACAGAGTATGTTGAATGCGTATTGCTTTTGCAGCATTGTAAAGTCTAAAAATGATTAAGTCAAACTGTTATAAATTGGGGACTGTCTGAATTTTGTAAGTTCTCTTGTGATTTCCTCTGTATACCATGGGTCACTTAAGAGTGCTTTTTAACTCACCAAACAATATTTTCCATTTAAGTAAGCATTTTCTTGATTTCCAATTTCGTTCTGTTGTCATGATATAATGTGGCTATATGATATCAATTCTTTGAAATTTATTGTCTTTATGACCTACTACATGATCAGTCTTTGTAAGTTTTCAATACACGCTAAAGAAAGAATATAGTCTGTATTGACTGATGGCAGTTTATGAACCCTCATCACTATTCTGGTCAAAAGCTTGAATCTGTATCTTTTTCTTTAAAAGTAGAATCGTACTGTATATATTATCTTGCAGATTTATTTAAACATGTAATAATGTATTTTAAAAATGTTTCCGTATAACTACATGTGACTTGGAGCACATCTTTATTTATCAGGATAAACTCCAGTGGGAGATTGTCCTTCAATGGTATGCTTTTTAAAAAGGGTTCCTCTAAATTATTGCCATGATTATCAATTCGTCCTCCTGCCCCCAACCCCTGAGAAGGGTTAAACCAATTTTTGTTCCCTTCAGTCCTATAGAATGTTGCCCATTTCTTATATCCTCTCAAGCATTATTATGTATCATCATATTTTTTATCTTTGCTGGTGGTCAAGCTGCTTCCTTTTGCTGATGAGATGGAAGCTTGGATATATACAGGAGCAGGCAAAATAAAGCAGAGTGAGCTCCAGGAGTGGATCGTGCCTCTCATTTCCTGCCCAAGACAGAGTGGGGAAAAGTGAAAAAATCCAGCTGTGCCTTTCTCTTTTACGTTCAGAATTGTGAGTTCCAAGATTTTTTTTACCCTGCCCAGCACCAACTTGGCTGATATTTTGTGAACGATATGTCCTTCTCCCAAGGGGTGAATCAAACCTGCCAATACCTGTGCCTCATGCGGAACACAGAGCTTGACAATTTTTTTTTCAGCCAAATGTGTTTTCTTAGCTGGTAGCAGGAGAAAAATTGAGATTCTCTTTCCCTGGCTGTGTAGCTCAGCTAGGTCCTAGTAGCTCTGATTTCTGCCAAGATGTTTTTAGGATTTCCTTTCAGAAGCTGGCAGCACTGGGGCCACCCACCTATCCTGGGATGCCAAGAGATGTAGCTACTTGAATAAAGAAAGCAAAATTACAACTGAACTTTTCTAAAATTTATTATTTATCTAATTTTTAAAACTGACACATAATAATTGTACATATTTATGGGACACATAGTGATGTTTTGATACATACAACATACAGTGATCAGATCAGGGTAATCAACGTATAAATAATCTCTCAAACATTTATCATTTCTTTGTGTTGGGAACATTCAGTATCCTCCTCCTAAGCGATTTGGAAGTATGTAACAGATGATTGCTAACTGTATAATCCTACAGGGCTATAGAACACTAGAACTAGAACTTATTCCTCCTATCTATCTGTAATTTTTTAACCTTTAACAAGTCTCTCCCACCCCTTTCTCCCACACTTCCCTTCTGATTCCAGTTGTAGCCTCACATCTACTCTGTGAGTAAAGAATGACGATTGCTCCCCTTTTAAAGATGAGGACACTGAGGGTTTAAAAAGCTAGGGAACTTACGTTGGTTTGCACAGCTACAAAGAGGCCTTCCCTGACCCCTTGATGAGGTAACCTGCAATTCCCTCACTTGCTAGCTGCAGTGCTTCATTTTCTTAACACCACCAATCACAATGTGTAATTATTGCCTTATTTATTTGTTAGCTACTGTGGTAGACAGCCTCCTCACTTCTCAGTAGTCATGCCATTTTGTAGTCTCCTCCCATATTGAGTCATGCTGGTCTGTGTGACTAATAGAGTGTAGCTGAGATGGTGATGTTTGATTTCCAATGCTAAGTTATAAAGGGCATTGCAGCTCTGCTTTGCTTAAGGAAACCTGCTGCCATGCCACGGGGATGCTCAAATATCCAATGGAGAAGCCCACATTAGCAGTAACTGGGTCTCCTAGTAACCTCCAGCATCAACTTGTGGGCGATATGAATAAGCCACCTTGGAAGTGGATTCACCAGCCTCAACAAGCCTTTAGATCACTATAGCCCCAGAGGTGGCTCCAAATGCAATCTCATGAGAGACTCCAAGCCAGAACTGCCTAGCCAAGCTACTCCTGAGTTCCTGACCAACTGGCGATCCCATTTGAGATATGGAGTTAAAAATGTCAGAGATAACAAATGTGTATTGTTGCTTGAAACAAGTATTGCATAATTTTCTATACAGCGGTAGATAGTTAAGATACTTGCTCATCTGTTTCCACGGACAGACTGTAAACTCTGTGAAGGCAGAGCCCCTGTCTCTCTCATCACTCCAACACCTAGAATAATGACAAACACACAGCAGCAACTTAACAAATCTTTAGTGAATAAATGAAACACTCAAAGTAGTAGTGAGAGGATTAGAATCTTGATGCTCTCATCTCACCTTCTAGCCTTTTCCCACAAGACTGTATTGCCTCTCTTCCCTTGCAGAGTGGAGCCACATAGCCACCTGGGGGGGGTGGGGGTGGGGGTGGGCTTTTTCCTGTTGCCTACATAGCAATTCACAGTTAATTAAACCGTTAAATAAACAGAATAAGGGAGGATTTAAAAGTAATGAGCTGACAGCCCAGTGTGCATTATGCTGGGCTGAGAAGAGAATTTAATTTGGAGAAGAATTATGCACAGGCGAAAGGGCAGTCCATTAAAACAAAGCAACTGTCAGGAAAGAGATAAAATAAAAATAGCTTCTGTATCCTGTGAAATAAATAGCAAAACCACACACATTTGGGACACTTTGGAATCCTCAGAGCTGGGATCTCATGCAGAGTGGGACAGGGAAACACTGGGTAATGCAGGCAGGAGGGCAGAAGTGGTTTCCTCCAGTTCTCCTGTGTGGGTTGCAGGAGGTGTCTTGCTGGAGCATAGTTCTTGTCCTAGGAGTTTTTTGCTCACAACCCACTTGGAGCTTCCCAAGAGCAGCCTCGAATGTTTGATCCAAGGATTCAAGGACTAACATTCTATTGGCAGGTGCAAGGAACATGAGTAGATAAGGAGGGAGGTAATTCAGGGAGAGAAAGGCAGCAAATAATGAATGCTTAATCCAGCTACCACAGTGGGCAACTGGAACTTAATCCCATTGGGGAAAACTTGGAGAAACCTTTTAAAACACACATCTCAGATTTATCCCAGACAAAGGGTGAGAGAGCTGAGGTATTTATACTCCCATGTCCATCAATCATTAGTGGAGGGCTGCTCTGTGGGCCAGGTAGGTGAGTGATATGGTTTGGCTGTGTCCCCACCCAAATCTCATCCTGAATTTTAGCTCCCATAATTCCCATGTGTTGTGGGAGGGACCTGGTGGGAAATAATTGAATCATAAGCGAAGTTCCCCCCATACTGTTCTCAGGGTGGTGAATAAGTTTCATGATATCTGGTGGTTTTATAAGGGATTTACCCTTTTGCTTGGTTTTCATTCTCTCTTGTCTGCTGCCATGTAAGACATGCCTTTTGCCTCCTTCCATGATTGTGAGGCCTCCTCAGTCATGTGGAACTGTGAGTCAGTTAAACCTCCTTTTCGTTACAAATTACCCAGTCTTGGGTATGTCTACCAGCAGCATGAAAATCGACTAATAGAGTGAGCAAAGTGGCATACCCTGCAGACAGGCCTCTGATAGAGATGCAGGTGTGTCCCTTGTTGTGCACAAAATGGTAAGGGATCTGGAGGATTATGGGCAGAGTATTGAAAAATTCTATTCTACCATCCCAATTCCTTAAGAACTCTACAAATTTGGCTCCCGGACCCCCAGATTCCAAATACCCAAGAGGTCCTCTTTGACTTCTTATTACACACCTCTGTCCCAATATAAAAGTCCGTTCCCAAGTTCTGGCATTTCTCCATCATCTTTCACATGCTGTTTATTCTCATTATCTTAATTCATTTACCTAGATTATTCATTCACTCTGCCAATAATATTTGGTGCCCTCTCAGCTAGGTGCTATATTTGATTCACAAAGTGAGCAAACACAGATGTGGAGGTCACAGACTGGCCTTTAGAATCCATATTAACTCGTTAAGATGTTTGCAGAAGAAACAACTTGTAGTGCAGGACTACCCCAGACTCCTCAACTGTGCAAAGCACCCCATTATGGCAAGTGCTGGGGGGAAGAGTTTGTAACAGGCTGATCTAATCTCGTCTTGGGGTGTCCAAGAAAATTTCTCCAAAGAAATGGTGTTTAACAGATAAAGAAAATTATTCTGATTCTGATGAAAAATTATGTAATCAGTTGTTTAATATCTGCCACATCTTACTGAAAGCTCCATGAGAGTGGGGATCATGCCTATATTAAAGAAAAAATAAAAATACAGAGATATTGGGAGGCCAAGGCAGGCGGATTGCCTGAGCTCAGGAGTTCGAGATCAGCTTGGGCAACATGGCAAAAACCCCTTTCTACTAAAAAAACAAAACAAAACAAAAAACAAAAAATACAAAAAATTAGCCAGCCATGGTGGTGCACACTTGTAGTCCCAGCTACTTGGGAGACTGAGGCATGAGAATTGCATGAACGTGGGAGGCGGAGGTTTCAGTGAGCCGAGATCATGCCACTACACTTCAGCCTGGGCAACAGAGTGAGACTCCGTCTCCAAAAACAAAAATGACAGTGAAAACAAAGATGAATCTGTAAATTTAGCATTTTATTTGGGAATCACAGTTGCAATTCAGGGCATGCGTATAGACGGGAGGTCTTTGGTATGTCTGAGTAAAAAAGGAAATGTTGGGGGTTGTATTAGAAAAGGAAATGTTGTTCAGTTCCCACCTATGAGTGAGAACATGCAGTGTTTGGTTTTCTGTTCTTGTGATAGTTTGCTAAGAATGATGGTTTCCAATTGCATCCATGTCCCTACAAAGGACACAAACTCATCCTTTTTTTATGGCTGCATAGTATTCCATGGTGTATATGTGCCACATTTTCTTAATCCAGTCTGTCACTGATGGACATTTGGGTTGATTCCAAGTCTTTGCTATTGTGAATAGTGCCGCAATTGAGATCACTTGGACTCGGGAAGGGGAACATCACACACCGGGGCCTATCAGGGGGAGGGAGGAGGGATTGCATTGGGAGTTATACCTGATGTAAATGACGAGTTGATGGGTGCTGATGAGTTGATGAGTGCAGCACACCAACATGGCACAAGTATACATATGTAACAAACCTGCACGTTATGCACATGTACCCTAGAACTTAAAGTATAATAAAAAAAAAAGATTACCTAGAAAAAAAAAAAAAAGAAAAGGAAATGTTATGTATTATCTTGAAAGGCAAGATAATTGGCACTAGAGAAATTTTGAGAGCTGGCAAGCTCTGACTGGTGAGTGATGGTGGTAGGTAAAACTAGTCTCAGACTCACAGCAGGTCATTTCAGCCGATACTAGGTGAAACTGGTGTTAGGGTTACAGCAGGTCATTTCAGCAGCTGGGCTTGTGGAAAATTCCATTTATTGGAGCAGGTGCTATACACCCCAAGTCCTTTTCCCACCTGGCCTCTGTACTCTGATTTAGTTGGCTATGACAAGAATGACCCAATTCATATAGTCAACTTTGACATTTCCTCCTTTTGATCAAGATCTTTTTATAAAAGCATTGCTTATGAACCATCTTGAACTTAGGCTTAATTGTTTCTCAGTGCCAGGATGCACTTTTCCTGTCTGTCTCTGTCCCACATTGGGGGAAAGGCATGGGGGCTGTGTAAGAGACCTGGGTCACATTTGAGCAATAAAGAGGACAGAAGAAAAAACTTTGTCTTAAGGCAGGTTTGTCTGGAGTGTCCCAAGGAAGCAGGGAAGGGGCTCAAAGGTCCTGAGTGTGGATGCCTCATGCCATAGCACCAGGGGCCAGAGATTTCCCTGAGGTGAATCAGCTTTGAGTCTCACTTCTGACACCATGTCAAAGTCAAAATAAAAGTACACACACAAAAATCTCTAAACTTAATGTTCTATTTGGGAATTATAGAATTGCAATTTGGGGCATTCATATAGACTGAGTGATCTTTAGTATATCTGAGGAACAAAGGAAAGGTTGGGGGTTTTATTGGAAAGAAATGTTCCGTATTGTTTTGAAAGAAAGCTCTTTGGCCCTAGAGAAGCTTTTGGGAACTGGCAAGCTTTTACCTGGTGATTGATAGTGGCAGGTAAAACTAGTCTTAGAGGTATGGAAGGTTGTTTCAGCAGATACTAGGTACTACTGGTCTTATAGTTGTTATAGCAGGCCATTTCAACATCTGGGCTTGTGGAAAATTCAGTTCTTGGAGTAGGTTGTCATATGTTCTGAGTGCTTTATCCCCCTGGCCTCTCAACTTTGGTTTAGTTGGGTATGACCAAAATGACCCAATTTGTCTTATCAACTTTCACACCTGTCTTCTTCAGTGGCATATCCCTAGTGCCTAGCACAGTGTCTGGCACACAGAGAGTACTCAAATACTTGTTATGTGATTGAAATGTTTAAATTCCTACTTGGAAAAAAATAGTTAAATACTATGTTAGAATAGGCTAAACTGAAGTGACAAATAGAACCAAATACATAATTGCTCAACACAATAGAATGCCTTTTTTACCTTTTTATTTTGAAGTAATTTTAAATTTATAGATAAGTTTCAAGAATTAACAAAGCAGTCATATACTCTCAACTCAGATTCTTCAATTGTTATCATTTTATCATATTTGCCTTATTTTTCACTTTCTCTATCACCATCTCTCTCTGTCTCGCTCTTTGTACAGTTTTTCTGAATCATTTGAAACTAAGTTGCAGGTACCATGGCCAATAACTCCTAAATAATTCAATGTGTATTTCTCCAAAACAAAGACACTCTTTTGGTTAGCCTCAGTACAAATGTAAAATCAAGGATATTAACATTGATACGGTAAGAGTATTCAATCCACAGACTAATTTAAATCATGCCAATTGCCTCAATAAACATCTTTCATAAGCACTCTTGTTTTTCTGGTCCAGAATTTATCCAGGGTCATGCATTGCATTTAGTTGTGATGTCCCGTTAGTCCTCTTCAATCTGGAGCAGTTCCTCAGTTTTTCCGTGTCTTTCATGACTTTGACATTTTTGAGGAGTACAGGCCAGATACTTTCTGGAATGTCTTTCAATTTGGCTTTGTTATTTCTTTATGATTAAATTCTGATTATATGTGTATCTGTGTATGTTAAAAACCATGAGCTCAAACTGATGCCTCCAATTCCAGTCTAACTCCCAGCCTCCCTTTTTTTCCATATTTGTATCTCTGTCCTCTGACAGTGAGAAATCTGGCTTCCATTATTCTCAATCTAGTCACTTAATTTCTCAATTCCCCTGTATATAACCAATCTCCTGATGATGCAGACCATCTCCTTTGCCTTGATCCCTACACACTGGTCAGCCTCATGGGCCATGTCCTCCTCCATTTCTTTGTGGTCTTGCTGGACAAACTCCTCCCCACCTGCAGTCATAGAGGCACGAGGATCCCAGACCTTAATCTCTCTGTGGCCATGCAGGGTAAGTGGCCACTAACACTGTCTCCAGGCTCCTATGCTCTTGCTACTAGATGTTGATGTTTTGCTCACATAACAGTCATGGGCAGATGAAGAGTTTTAGGGGATGGCCTCCTCCTTATGGTCATTCGGGCAGGATTCAGTCTGATATACAGGCTCTGTTGCTTTTAACATGTGGCTTTCAGGACCACTGTGATATTTTCTCTCATTCTGCTGGAAGGAGAGAAGAGCATGGAAGGGTAAGTGGAAAGTTTCTATGGAATACTCTGAAAGCTGCGAGCATTCCTTCCACTTATATTCCATTGGCTAGAACTTAGTCACATGACCACACCTCACTGCAAGGAAGGCTGGGAAAAGTCATCTAACTGTGTTTAGAAAGAAACAATGTATTTGCAGCTTAAGTTTTAAAAGTAGAAGGATTCCATCCATGGGCTCCTTGTGTCTCTCTCTATGTCTAGGGATATTTTCTCCCACTCTTAGATCCCAAATTCTTTCTCCTATTTTCCTTTTTCCCTGTGAAGTTACAAGTATAGTTTAATATCGACAACTAAAGTGACAGTACACTTCTCTCCCTCCTTTTCCTGAACTTTCCCATCCATGTTATTTTTCTGATTAGGAAACACCACCTTAGTGGGGCTGAGATTTCAGAGTGGCCCCTGTGAGTTTTCACTGCAAACTTGCAGCATTTTCCTATCAATATCTCCCTCAAGAGGGGAGGCTCTTTAATCCGATGCATTCCCTGTGCATGGAATGTTGCCTTTGCAATTGCCTTTTTACTTTATTTTCCTGGGTTAGGAGGCATGGAAAGATATTGACAATCTGGACTTGGAGTTACACAATTCTGAGTGCTTTGCACTGTTCGCTGGCTGTGTGACTCTAGGTGAGTTAATTCACTTTTCTGACCCTTATTTTCTTACCTGTAAAAAAATAGTTCTTCATAGGGTTGCAGCAATGATTAAATAACATAATATTAATAAAATGCTTAGCACAGTGCTTGGCACATGCTAAGCACTCAATTAAATTGTAGCAGCTGCTATTCTTCCTCTTTTGGTTCATTTATTCTAATAAGGGTGTTGGAATGTGCCATCCACACAGTAAGCATTTTAGTACGTTGTTCAAATACAATGGATCAAAAAGTTATGCTGAAAGCCATATTGTGACCTCTGGCAGGCAGTAATGACCTGTCCACAGCCATGGGCCATACAAGCATGCACTCACCTGGACATGGGCAGGGGTCTGCACCAGCCAGTCTCCTTTCTGAGCATCAGAATGAAGGCATCACAGGATCCAGCTGCAGAGCAGGGGCGCAGCCTCCCTGCAGGGTCAGCACCCGAGCAAAAGGTCTCCTAATCAAGTCTTAGGCAATTTAAAGAGCTCATTGTCCCTCTACATTGCTGGCTCATTAGAAGGTATATCTTTCAGGACACGTGAGAGGGCTCGGGCAGGGCAATGTCCTCCTATTGGACAGACCACTACTGCCAGTCTGGACTCTGACAAGTCCCAAAGAGGTTGTCAAAACTTCCTCTGAGCTGAGAATTGACCACAGGAACCAGTGTTTTCCAACGATCAGCCATCTGAACAGACCCTCCTCCTCCCCTGCTCCCTTCTTGGAGCTGGATCCTGTGTCTCCCCTCCTTGTCTGCCTCCCCTGTAACCTGGGGGAGACAAGAGGAGGCTGAGAGAGAGGACTTGGAGAATGAGTAATGCTAGCCCCTGTTGTCATGTGAATTAGCACATGCTGTGCTGGAAGTGTCTTTGCATCCTTGGGTGTAACCCATGAGAAGTTCAGAGATCATGAGGTTGATTAACAGTTGATATTCTGTTTACCTGGGCTGACCTCCTCAGCTTTGTGTGTAGGGGAAAGAAAGGCCATTGTATTTGGTCCTGGCTTAATGGTGTGGTTTGGGCTGATGACTCACCTTTTCTCCATGCTGGGGGCTTCTGTGCAGACAAAGCGTCAGACAAATTAACCTTGTAGCCTGACTTGAAATTGCCTTGGCCACTGACAGTTACACTGAACTGACTGCAAAGACAGGACCTGCTGCTTTGTGAACCTGGCTGTGTTGCCATAGAGACCAAAATCCCGCTATCCCTCTGGCGCTCTGGGGTTAGGAAGTATCCACTGGGAGTAGAGGGGTCATGCCAGGCTGGGGGAAAGGTAGGTAAAGTGGTGGATACCAGACTTCGGGAGGTGAGATTAGGCGATGAACTGGGAAAACCCCACTTCCTGAGATAGGAACTAAGTCCCCATTTTCAGCCAGGCTCAGAACTGAGTCCCTCGGAACCCTTTCTTTTGGAGAGACTCCCTTCCCCTGCAGATTCCAGAGCTGGCTGGGACTAGGATAGTAGTGGTATTATTATTCCCCTAGCAGTAAATCATCAGTTTAGCTTAGCCAAGGAAACTTTCAGCAGAATGGGATCCTGGATAACTATAGCCCTCAGATGAGTCACTGGTAGCAGAGCAGCAGAAGGGCTTGTGGGCTGTGAGCTCTTCTGCCCTGACTTGGGCAAATGTGTACTCCAGTTCTTTTACCTGAAAAATGGAATGAATAATCATAACGCAATTCCTGCTTACCTTATGAGACTGCTGTGAAGGTGAGAAATTAATATTGGCATGTGAATACACTTTCTAAACTTCGCTGCCCTCCGACATGGGAAGCTTGGTGAATGTCCGCTTGAGCGCCATGATGGTTGGTGGTGGTGGTCTCTGCCCCTGCTATAAATCCAGGTGCCTAATCTGGAGACCAAAGGCTAGCTTGATGCATCCTTCAGCTCCTGCTTTTCCTGTCTCTGTTTCCCTGTGTTATGGGCCAGCACCCCTGCCCCCAACTAAAGTATCAGCTCTGGCAGAGTTGGGGAACATGCCTCATTAATTTCTGCAGCTTGGTTCCCTCCACCCCTTTCCTACTCTGTGCCTCTCTGAGATGAGTACGGAACCTGATTCCTGGTGGGAACAGGAAGATCATTACACATGTAGCATTTGAAAAATTATCTCAATGTCTCTGGCTTTTGTCTTTTTGTGTTTGGGGGCATTTCCAGAAGCAGATCCTGAGAAAAAGATTCAAGGGCAAGTAGTTTATTTAGGAGTTGATCCTAGGAGCCACCACTAGATGAGTAGGGGAAATGGGATAGGGAAAAGAAGTCTGGTCCTGATGCCTGTCTTCTTTCCTCTAGACCCAGGGTTGGCAGGCCAAGACCCATGGGCCCAATCCAGCCTACCGCCTGTTTCTACAAATGAAGTCTTATTGGAGCACAGCCAGTTCACGTGTTGATGTGTTGTCTGTGGCTGCTTTTATGCTACAGCAGCAGAGCTGGACGATGGCAACAGAGACTGTGTGACCCACAAGGCCTAAAATCTTTACTATCTGTTTCTTTACAGAAAAAGTTTGCTGACCCTTGCTGTAAACGAAAAGCTCTAGACAAATGATTCCTCTATTTTAAAGAGGGTCATCAGAATCCAGTTAGTAGCATGGTCAAGCAAGTCATCACTGTGTACAAGGCGAGTGGAGCTCATCCCTGCTGGGGACACTGGGAGCGAGTGTAGAGTATGCCTCAGTGTTACACTACCCAAGGGGCGAGGGAGCAGGGATATTTATCACTCAATGCCCATCTGACCCAGGGCTGTTGAGGGGGACATTGAGTGCCAGGAATGGGCTGTAGTTCATAAACTTCAGTGAATGTAAGGAGCACTTGGACGTAGAGAGAGAACACGAGAAATGCAGATGCAGGCCTCCAACCTGGAAGGGTCTAATGTGGTGAGTCAGAGGTGGGGGTGGAAATGTGCATTGCTAAGAAGCCCTCTCTCACCCTGATGGACGATTCTGATGGCCCCTCTTTAAGACACAGGGATCATTTGTCTAGAGCTTTTTGTTTACCGGCAAGGGTCAGCAAACTTTTTCCATAAAGAAACAGATAGTAAAGATTTTAGGCCTTGTGGGTCACACAGTCTCTGTTGCCATCGTCCAGCTCTGCTGCTGTAGCATAAAAGCAGCCACAGACAACACATCAACACGTGAACTGGCTGTGCTCCAATAAGACTTCATTTGCAGAAACAGGTGGTAGGCTGGATTGGGCCCATGGGTCTTGGTCTGCCAACCCTGGGTCTAGAGGAAAGAACAGGGGCATCAGGATTAGACTCACATTTACATCGTAGCTCTGCCTGCTGACCAGTCGTGTGACTTTTAGGTGGGTCACTGACCTTCATTTTCTTGCTTTGGGCAATACAGATAATAATTTCCATTCTTGAGAGTTGATTTGAGGAGAAATAGCACATACATCATTCATGACACATTGAGAGGCTCACCCACAGCAGATTTCTCTATACCTCCCTCTTCTTCCAGGCATGGAAGCCCATGCCTGCAAGCCTGATGAGCTTGGTGGTTTACTCACCGAGTAAGGCTGAATTTATAAGCTTAGTTTCACGTGACTTCTCATTACTGTGCCATGATCCAGGGCCACTGAGAAGAACTCCCTGGAGCAGGCTATCTGCTCTGGGGTGAACAGCAGGCAATGAAGCTACAGGTGAGAAGAGCTAGGTTTGGAGTCTGATGATGCCTAAGCTGTGAGCCACACATTATTCCACAAGAGTCTTAACTGCTCAGTTTGGCTCTGAGCTGCCTGGACAAGTGGGAAATTGTGTCAATGACATGATTCATAGGGGCCCTGCAGTAAACACAAACCAGCTGCTTAGGAGAGCGATGCTCTTCCTGCTAATAAAAATGAGAGAGATTTCTCCTATAGGCTCTTTTTGGGAATAGGATTCTTAGCCCCGTCATCAGAGCAAAGACAACACTGGGTTTCATGGTGCTTTTTCTTAAGTCTCTTAGGATAAGGAAGTGGCTAAACGCCAAAGTGCAGTTCAATAAAAACAATTCTGTGAGGGCCAAAACAATGTGTTTCCTTTATTCTCTGATGGTATGGCTTAATTCAAGGGCAGCACTTAGAGTACTGGAGGAATGGATGGTCTGACGTCTTCAGACACTCCTCCACAAATATTGAGCTCTTGGTAAGGCCTGAGTGGCAGTGAGCTGGAGGTTAAATGTCTGGGTAGCCACTGTGCTATGAAGCCCATTAAGGGCAGAGCTGTGTACTTTTGACTGTCCACGGTGCTGAGGGCAGCACATTAGATGGCCACTAATGAATGCTGGGGAACTTAACAAGAATTCATGCCTGAATACAAGGCTACCCCACTTCCCTAATGAGGTGAGCCTAGGGCAAGTCTAGGAGCCAGATCAGGGTCTCATACCACCCCTGTTTTAGTCTGGAAGGTTTTTTGTTTGTTTGTTTGTTTAACTAATTATTTTTTTCTATTTTTTAATTTTTATTTATTTTTTATTTTTAAAATAATTTTTATATATAGTAGGTATATGTATTTATGGGGTACACAAGATGTTGTGGTACAGGTATGCAGTGTGAAATAAGCATATCATGGAGAGTGGGGCATTCATCCCCTCAAGCATTTATCCTTTGAGTTACAAACCAATTACATTCTTTAAGTTGTTTAAAAATGCACAAAAAATAGTTAGAAAAGAATGAATGAGTCCAACTTTTCTATAGCACAATAGAATGACTATAGTCAATAATGACTTAATTAGCCTGTAAGATTTTTAATGGGGCTTATTAAATGTCCAGTTCAGTCATAAAATATTACAAAATATTCTAACTTCAAACAACATAACGTTTCAGAGATCCTTTCAAGACAAATTGGTTTTAAAATATATAAATGCATTGGCTTGTATCAGTTAACTTTTACTATGTAGCAAACCATCCAAAACTTTAGTGCCTAAAATCGATAACCATTTGCTTAGCTCACAATTTCACAGCTAGATAGGGCCCAGCTGAACGTTTCTTCCGGTCTCTGCTGGACTTAGTCATGTTTCTGCAGTTGACTGTCAGGTTTGCTGGGAGCTGGCTGGTCTACGATGGCCTCAGTTGAGATGGTTTGTCTTGTTTTACATAGTCCCTCATCCTCCAGCAGGCTAGCCCAGGCTTGTTCACATGGTGTCTGGGTAGGATTCTGAATAAAGAACTATGAAGGCTTCTTGAGGCCTCAGCTTGGAATTGGCACAGTTACTTCTACCACATTCTTTTATTTTACCTTTTTAATTAACCTTCTTGTTTGGAGATAATTATAGATTCACATGCAATTATAGGAAATAATAGATCTTCTTACTGTTGAATTTTTTAAAAAAGAACTCTTTCTATGTTTTAGAGACTAGTCCTCAGTCCATCCACGGTCCTGGAAAGCACATGATTTCATTCTTTTTTATAGGTACATAGTATTCCATCGTGTATATGTGCTGCCTTTTCTTGATCCAATCTGTCATTGGTTGGCATTTAGGTTGACTCCATGTCTTTGCTATTTTGAACAGTGCTGCAATGACCATTGGTGTGCATGTGTCTTTATGGTAGAATGATTTATATTTCTCTGCGTATATACCCAGTAATGGGATTGCTGGGCCAAACGGTAGTTCTGTTTTTAGCTCTTTGAGGAATCACCATACTGCTTTCCACAATGGTTGAACTAATTTACACTCCCACCAATAGTGTGTAAGTGTTCCCTTTTCTCTGCAACCTCATTAGTGCCTGTTATTTTTTGACTTTTTAATAATAGCCATTCTGTCAGGTGTGAGATGGTATCTCATTGTAGTTTTGATTTGCATTTCTCTAATGGTAAGTGATACTGAGTTTTTTTTCATATGCTGTTGGCTGCCTGTATACCTTCTTTTGAAAAGTGTCCATGTCCTTTGCCCACTTTTTAATGGAGCTGTTTGTTTTCTCTAGTAAGTTTGTTTAAGTTCGTCATAGATGCTGGATATTAGACCTTTGTCAGATGGATAGTTTGCATTTTTTCCCCATGGTATAGGTTGTCTGTTTACTCTGTTGATAGGTTTTTTTTGCTGTGCAGAAGTTCTTAAGTTTAATTAGATCCCACTTGTCAATTTTTGTTTTTGTTGCAATTGCTTTTGGTGTCTTTGTCATGAAATCTTTGCTTATTCCTATGTCTAGGATGGTATTGCCTAGGATGTCTTCCAGGGTTTTTATAGTTTCAGGTTTTACATTTAAGTCTTGAGTTGATTTTTGTGTATAATGCAAGCAAAGAGTTCAGTCTCAATCTTCTGCATATGGCTAGCCAGTTATCCCAGCACCATTTATTGAACAGGGAGAGAATACTCCTTCAGCTGAGAAACAACTTTAGCAAAGTTTCAGGATACAAAATCAATGGAGAAGAATCATTAGCATTCCTATACACCAACAACAGCCAAGCTGAGAGCCAAATCAGAAAGGCAGTCTCATTCGCAGTTGCCACAAAAAGAGTAAAATGTCTAGCAACACAGCTAACCAGAGGGATGAAAGATCTCTATGATGAGAATTACAAAACACTGCTCAAAGAAATCAGAGAAGACACAAACAAATGGAAAAAATCCATGCTCATAGATAGGAACAATCAATATCATTAAAATGACCATACTGTCCAAAGCAATTTACAGATTCAATGTTATTCCTATCAAACTACCAATGACATTCTTCACAGAACTAGAAGAAACTATTTTAAAATTCATATGGAACCAAAAAGAGCCCAAATAGCCAAGGCAATACTAAGCAAAAGGAACAAGGCTGGAGGTATCACATTACCTGACTTTCAACTACACTACAGGGCTACAGTAACCAAAACAGCATGGCACTGGTACAAAAACAGGCACATAGACCAATGGCACATAATAGAGAGCACAAAAATAAGGTCACACACCTATGACCATGTCTGATCTTCAGCAGAGTTGACAGAGCAAAGGTTTTCAATTCTGATTAGGTTCAACTTATCAATTTTGCCTTTTATGGATTCTGCTTTTGATGTCAAGTCTAAGAACTCTGTCTAGCTATAGATCCTGAAAATTTTCTTCTATTTTTCTAAAGTTTATAGTTTTATGCTTTACATTTAAGTCTGCTCTTCAAATCTAAGTTATCTTTTCATATATGTTACTTTAATTTTAATATAAGTTGTAAGAATTTGACCAAGTTTAATTTATTTTTTTGCCTATGAATGTCTAATTGCCCCATAATAATTTGTTGAAAAAGTTATATTTATTCTATGTAATTGCTTTTGTACTTTGTGAAAAATAAGATGAGCATGTTTGTATAAGTCTATTTTTGGGTTCTCTGATCTATCCGTTGATCTATGTTATTTACCTCTCTGTCAATATATCATACTGTCTCAATGACTAGAAATATAATAAGTCTTGAAATTGGGTAGACTGATTTATATTGTTTTATTCTTCTTTTACAAACTGTTTTAGCTATTCTCATTCCCTTGAATGTTCATGTAAATTTTAGAATAATATTGCCTATATCTACAAAAAGTCTTGCTGGGGTTTTGATAGGAATTGCATAGAATCTGTATGTAAATTTGAGGAGAATTGACATCTTTACTATGCTGAGTCTTCTAATTCAACATGATATATCTCTCCATTTATTTAGGTTTTCTCTGATTTCCTTTACAGGTTTGTAGTTTTTGCAATACTAATCTTGTTCATGTTTTGCTATAATTTTTTTAAACCATCAATCATAAAGAGGAGAAGGGAAGTTTATTGCAATTATTCATTTTCTTCCTTCTTTGCTGATGTCCCAAAATTTCCTCTTTTATCATTTCATTTCTATCTAGAGAAATTGCTTTAGCCATTCTTTTGAGGTAGGCATACTAGTGAAAAATTGTCTTAGTCTTCCTTCATCGAAGAGTATCTTGATGTACTATTCATTTTTGATGTATATAAATTTCAGCACTTGAAAACCCCAGTGCCACTTCCTTCTGTCTTCCATTGTTTCTAATGAGCAATCCACTGTCATTCAAATTGATTCCCTATAGATAAAGTATAATTTCTCTCTCATTGCTTTCAAGATATTTCTGTCTTTAGTTCTCAAAATTTTCCTATGATGTGAATTCCTTCGAATTTATCTTGTATTGGGTTTGCTCAGCTTCTTGAATCTGTAGGTTTATGTATATTGCCATATTTCAAAGAAAAAAATCAGCAATTATTTCTTTGATTACTTTTTCAGTCCTACCCGCTTTCTTTTCTTCCTAAAGTCAAATTACATGAATGTTAGATCGTTTGTTATAGACCCACAAGTCTCTGAGGCTGTTTTGTTGTTGTTGTTGTTGTTCAGTTTTTCTCCCTGTTTTTCAGAGTGGGTAATTTTTATTATAATCTTTTAGTTCATTGACCTTTTTTTCCTCCTCTTTTATTCTGCTGTTGAGTCCATATATTGAGTTTAAAATTTCAGTTATTGTATTTTTTAGTTTTAAATTTCCTTTTGGTTCATCTTTAGGTCTTTTTTCTTACTTAGACTTCCTATTTTTTCATTTATTTTAAGCATATTCATAATTGTTCACTTTTTTTTTATTCAGTTTGAGATATTCCTTGTTTTCAGTATGATGAATGATTTAAAAAATTAAAATCAAGACAATAGGGGTATTATGAGACTTTGGATCCTATTTAACTCTGTTTTAGCTGGCTTTCTCTGGCAACACTCTATTGAGGGAAGGGGATAATGCTTTATTAATACAAGGTGGGAGTAGAAGCCTAGGCTTCCCATGTAGATTCCATTGACACCTGGGTTCCTCTCCCACATTCTTTGGGCCAGTGCAAGTTACAAAACCGTCCTAGATTTGAAGACTGAAAAAATGGATACTACCATTTTATTGGTAGAGCTTCAAAGTCACATTGAAAAAGGACACCGACACGGAGGAAAATAATTGTGGTCATTTGCTTTAGTGATTATGGATATGGCTACTAGTTGGTAATGTTGGGAGCAGCTACCAAAAGACTGGTTTGGTTTGGCAATAGTTGAACTAGGTTATTTCTTCTGGCAGTGATTTGGTAGCAGGGCCGGTTTTCCAATACAGATTCTTTTAGTATGTGACAACATAACCATGCTATCAATTTGTAAGGGAACATTTATCCTTTATTGCCCTTTGTAGCTGGTAGACGCAAGCCTGTCTCATCTAAAGGCAAATTCACATTACTGAAATACAAGTTAAAGAGAAAGGTGGCTAGAGCACACTGTTTTGTTCCTCACTGAGAATTGTAATCTTACCTGTTATGACTCTATCTATTAATTATCCATCTCACATTGGCATTAGGGCCTGATTCTACAGAAGCATCAATATCCAGGGGTCGATACTGATCTCATGTAGCCCATGACCAATTTCCATCTACAGAAGAAAGAGCAATAAAAGCTGCTGAAAATCTTATGTTGTATTACCAAATTTTTCTATAAGATTGTCTTACCAGAATGTTATATAACATTCTGGTACATTAGAGTATATAACAATAGTCAGTAGTACAGTAAATGGGCTCAAGTGATTACATCTCCTATAAAACACTGGCTTGCAAAGATGAGCATGATCCCTGAGGCTGATCCCCAGTGGCCCTCGTTGCTCATTAACATAAGATACTCCCACCAGTACTAGGTTAGTTTACAAATGCCATGGCAACAAACCAGAAGTTACCACCCCTTCCCAGAAAGTTAGAAACAACCCACCCCTCAATTTGCATTGACCTGTTCCTTAATTTGTATGCAATTGAAAGTGGACTTATCTGAGTATAAACACAGTTGCCAAGTGCCCATACATTGCCTATTCTGGGTGTACTGCCTATGAGTTAGTTCTGCTTGGCAAGGAGCAGTACCGCTTAATGAAAGATTACTGTCTAACACCATGGGCTCACCCTTGAATTCTTTCCTGGGTGGAGCCAAGAATTCTCCTGGGCTAAGGCCCAATTTGGGGGCTTACTTGTCCTGCATCATTACCTTTGATCATTATGACCCAGGCATCTCACTGTGGGCCATCAGGACTCCCATAATCTTTCCTGTTTTTCTAACATACCTCTCATATCTTCCCTATAATATATTAGTTTTCAAGAATGTTTTCTTATACCTTGGAATGCTCTTCCCAAAGTGTAAGGGGAATTTCTCCCCCAACAAGTCCTATTCAATTCCTACTTAGTTCACAAGTGATACCCTGATAAAGCCTTAGTGATCCACCGTGTGGAATTAACAACCTTTTCCTTTGTGTTCGCCCACCTTGATTTTCCACCATTGCTCCCATAACAGATTGCATACTTCTCCATTTCCATGCCTGTTGTCCCCTTTTATAAAGTGAACACTTCTAGGGCAAAGATGGGGTCTTCACATATCTTTTCTTTTCTTTTTTTTTTTTTTTTGAGATGGAGTCTTGCTCTGTCGCTCAGGCTGGAGTGCAGTGGCACAATCTTGGCTCACTGTAACCTCTGCCTCCCGGGTTCAAGCGATTCTCCTGCTTCAGCCCCCGCCCCCGAGTAGCTGGGACTACAGGCGCATGCCACCACACCAACTAATTTTTATATTTTTAGTAGAGATGGGGTTTCACCATGTTGGCCAGGCTGGTCTCAAACTCCTGACCTTGTGATCTACCTGCCTTAGCTTCCCAAAGTGCTGGGGTTATAGCTGTGAACCACCATACCTGGCCCAGCGTTTTCACATTTCTAACACAGTGATGGCCACATGTTTATTGACTAGCCAAGGATCTCTTGACCTTAATATGGTTTCCTCTGAGGCAAGTCTGGACCCTGCACTACACAGAGTTCTGAAACTGTAGTGCCCCAGCCCTTCCTGGGCTTTGCAACCAGTCTTCCTTCTGCCGTAACTCTGTGTTCCAAGAAGGGGCACATGCCTTTTAACTACTAGCAAAGTTTTGTGTACCTTCTTAATTAAATTTTTCAGATCAGTTCCTAGAAGTGAAATTACTGGTTCAAAGTAATTTTACAGCTTTTGAAATATATTAACAAATTACCCTCCAGAAAAGTTTATTTACTACTTCCATTTCCTTGAACATTTGCTATTACTCAATATTATTAAAAAACACTCTCCAATTTGCTAGTGAAAGCAATGTTGTCTTACAGTTTTCTTACTACACTCATATGGGTATTTTAAAATCTTGGACCTTATTTTTATGTCCTAAATTTCCATTCATGGATCTTCAGACATTGATGTAATGCTTTCTTCCCTCTCCTTGACTGTTCCTGGACTCCTCTGAGTTTTGTGGGGCAGGTGTGCATTTTGGGCTTCACACCAGCTTCAGTCTGTGTGTCCAGCTCTTTTTGAATCCTCCAGCCAACCTGAGTTGTCATGCAGTGTTGGGGGGATCTCTTACCCCTTTGTTCATGGTGTTCTGGTCATAGCTACTGGGAATTCCTCCATGTCCTAAAATTGTCATGCATTGAGCCTGCTCTGGGCTGAGCTCTTTGTCTTGTTTGGTATTAGGGGGAGATTAGAAATGGCCTCCACAGGTGGTGAGCAGAGCAATAACTGGGAAAACAAGCAAGATCAATATCTAATCCTGTGCAGCCAGCCAACCTTTTCAAAGCCTCATCTGTATTGATTTCTGTGGGTGACACTTCCCTTTCTTGGGTAATCAGTCCCTTTGCTCAGCGGGTGAATGAGTGAGCAGTACTTATTCCTGCTTTTGTAGAAGCAAGGGTGGCTGCTTAACTCTGAGTTGCTGGAGGGAGGGAGGGAGGCCCAGAGTGGCTTCCTTTGAACTAAAGCCTCTGTGCAGTGGCCTGGGTGATATGGGTATTTATCTAGTCTCATTCTTGTTCTGGATTGAAGGCTCTTAAGTCCGAGGGGACAGAGAGCTGTGGCTTAGCAGAGACGTGGTGGAGAAAAGGTCAGTAAATTCAATGGAAGAGAATGAGTTTTACTAAACACCCATTATAACTTCCAGTGAGATAAGCATTATTACCTTCATTTTAGATAAAGAGTGTGGTTCAAGGAAGACAAGTTACTTCAAAATCACACAATTGGCAGTTTCAGAATTTGAACTCAGATTTAGACGACACCAAAGTCACTACACAACTTGATATCCTACACCCTTGATCTGGGGACCCAAAATCTAGTGCCACGTGGTCCAGAAATACCTGCATGAATCTCTTCTGGGGCATGGAGAAGAAACTAGGGATGTACACATTTTGGAAAACGGGACATGTCATCAAATATCTGAAGGATGGTGATATGTAAGAGAAGTGAGAATTTCGTTGTTATTGCTTCAAAGGGTAAAAGTAGGATGCAAGTGTTCAAGCCACAGGAAGGCAGATTATGCTTCCCTAGAAGAAAACACTAAGCAGCTGTGGATTGTTAAAGGAATGGGTTGCACTGAGATCTTCCCCAACACCGAAGTACATTTCTGTATAACTCTGTACTTCTTAGTATGCTGTTTCTTCATCCAGGAGTGTTCAGTGAACTCCTATTCATCCTTCAGGACTCAGCACAAATACCATTTGTCCATGCACCCACCCATCCCAAAGTATTCATTGAATACTATATGCCAGGAAATATGTTAGAAACTGGGGATCCATGATGAGGAAGACAGGCATAGTTCCTGGCCTCCTGGGTTTACGCTGTGGAGCGAATCTCTTCTCTGTGTCTTTGACATATGCCTACTGAAGAGCTCTCAGTTGAGCCTCCTCTGTGGCCACACAATACCTTGCTTATGGTTTAACATGGCAGCCACCATCCCATATGTCATTATCTGTTTGAGTAGACCCTGTTGGTGCCCTACACATATCCATTGGGACCTTAGTATGGGCATGTTTGTTGCCTGACTTCCATTGCCTGAGGCTTTCTCTGGCAGCCAGAGCCCACCCTGCTAGCAAAGCACAGCAGGCCAGAAGTACCAGACAATAAACACTCTCTGGGAGAAGCCCTCAACAAATGCGTTTTGGGAGTTGGTGGATGTGTTAACCATCCTAGATCTCTTATCCCTCAGGTGGGATAACTGTAAGGGGTATGCTTTACCCTGACTCTGAGTTCCCCATATGATTAAGGTCTGGTAGTCTGCAGTGATCGCTGGTTGACAACGCACCCTACATTATCATTGGCTGTCTTCTTTTTCCTGTTTCACCTTCCCACTTTCCTATTAGAGTTTCCAGAAATCACCTTCTAAACAAACTTGTTGCACTTGAATCCTCTCAGTATCTATTTCAGGAGAAACACAAAGAAAGACATTGTTAATGGGTAATAGTGGTTAGAAGGGAAAAGAATCATAGAAGAATAAACATATTTCTAGTTCAAGGCAGTAATTGTGGCATACACGTCACATACGTGGTACGGGATTTTGTAGAGGTGATGACAGTGTTTGTATTTTTGTTTAGTTAGCAATAGAAAATGTGTGCACTGTGTCCTTTTATCTTGGTACAGTCAAGAACAATCAAGCCCACCCAAAGAGATGAAGTGAGGCAGAGCAGAGAACCAGCATTTGCTTTGATGTCTGGTTGTCCCACAAACTCTGAGCTTCAAGCGGGGGGCAATCATATTTTCTTCACCACTATAATCCATAAGCCTGCAAAAGACGTTGATTCAAAACAGGCAGCAACAATGCAGAATTGACTTGTAAATCCCAGTGGTTCTGTTTATGAGTTTCAGTTTTCACCATTGTATTTAACGAGAACACCACTACAACCAACACAATTTATAGGCAATTTTCTGTGGGTCAGGCATTATGGTTGGTGCTCTACATACATTTTCCCATTTAAAGCTCCCAGCTTGTGAGGCGCTTCCATGGTACAGGTGTTAATGCTGTAGTAGTTGCTGGTGATGCCCTGCCCCATCTCCCCTTGGCCCATCTGAGTTGACCTGCAGCTGTGATTCTCATCACTGAAACAGCTCTTCACCTCAGGCGCTTCCATCTCTCTTCTCTGCCTCAGGGTGTTATCTGGCACGATGGGAACTTGCGGTGTAGTACATGGAGAGAATCTGAAAGTAGTAGTTAAAGACCTCAGGGGTAGCCATCAACCAGTGAGAGAATGGAATAGGCAGATATTCTGCCCCAGTCTCCCTGTCCTGCATGAAGGTTCTGGGGGCACATTTTACATTATTTCTTGGAGCACTTCCTGTGGGATTGGGCTCTGGTAGCTCAGAGCAGGAACCTGCTCATGAGCACATGCTTGACTGGCTTTCCCCACTTCACCACTTCCTCGCTGGCTACAGAAAATCACCAGCATCCAAGTCCTTATCGCAGGGTCTCCTTTGAGGAACCCAAGGTAAGACCACCATCATTTTAGAATTACGAAAACTGATATTCAGAGAGTATAAATGACTTGGTTGTGGTCGCTCAGTTAATAAGTGGTGGACCCAAGATTTAAACCTAGATCTGTCTCTTTTATGATCATTCAGTTCTATGTTATATCCTGAAATAAAGACAAAAGTTTTGTTCAACTATAAAGGTTTCTACAGTCATTCACAAGCACCTACTACGTATAAGCCTCTCTGTTAGGTGCTAGAAATAAGGAGTGAATAATGGCAGTGCCCAAATGTCCAAGCATTTTAGAGTCTAATAGAGGAAGTAGTTTGGAAGTACTTACAAATACTATAAATAGCAAAAAAAAAAAAAAAAAAAAAAAAAAAAAAAAAAAAAAAAAAAAAAAAAAAAAAAAAAAAAAAGCTGCAGAGAAGAGAGCCTATCAGAAATATTCCAGTTCGGTAGCTCAAGAACACAGTGGAAAAGTCAATGGTATAATTATTAATCACCTCTACAAGAGCAATAACTTGGTAATTATATTTTTATACATTCATTAAGCATTTAGACCTAATTTTTATACACAATGGGGTTATAACATGGCCATATTAGTAAGTTCATTTTGTATTCACTTTCCAAAGATGTTAACTGACATTTAATAGTTTGGTAATTGGTCTGTGTCATCCTGAATTATTGGCACAATCTTCAGTGGAGGAAGAAAAAGTATTTCTGGAAGCCCAGTGTATCTTTGATGGCTTGTGGATACAAACTGGGCCACTGTAAACCGTCACACACAGTCTACACTTAGTCCAGGGAAATATATACACCCTCACTTTTTCATGAGATAGTATCAGAAGTCTCCAAGGTATGTCTCATCCGTCCTTCACAATAGCCCCTTTGGTGATCATATGGTACCTGTCATTTTCCTCCTCTCCTGTGTTAGCTCATTGTGATCCCATCTCTGATGATGTCCAAAGAACACTGACATTACTGCATCAAAGCCCTGCATGCTGATGCCTGATGATGTGTTGTTGATGCCTAAACCTGGGGATCCATATATAGACCGTCAGTCAGTACCTTCCCCTAGGCCGTCAAAGCAGCTGACAACTTCTCTCTCCATGCCCTGTCTCTTGAAGAAGTCTTGGCTGTCCTGCTTCTGACTGGCATGCTTCCAAGGGGGGATTACCTGCCAGCACTTTCTACCTGAAGAGTGAACCCCGTGTGTCCTCATTTGCGAAGTGGGATAGGATCTACCTTCAGGTCTGTAGTAGACACTCTTTGTGTCCCACCCATATCCCTGGCTCTTACCATTTCTGTGCATGTTTGCCTAACTTTTCACTGCCAGCACATGCATTTCTTTTCCTGGGGCCTCTCTTTGGCTACCACAATCACAACAGCTCAGAAATGCCAAGGAACTAATTCCCGGGAGCAGCCTTCAGCCAATGACTAAAGGAAGTTATTGTATAAATATCCCAGCTCCTTCACTCCTCAAAAGGGAGAATTCTGAAGGTCAAGTTCAACACAGTATCTCAGAGCTCCCCGGTAGTATTGAGCTCTAATTGTCCGTGGTGGTTCCTGCTTGTGACACCACACCTTTTTACTGTCTTCTTTCCCTTCTCTGTCCCACTTTTCCACTCCCCTACCAGTGTGTCCTGTAGTCACCTCCCAAATAAACAACTTGCCCTCAGATTTTTGTCTTGTGTGCTATTTCTGCAGGAATCCACACTAAGACACAGGATTGTCATAAGATTAAATACCACGTGTGTGTATAGCTTTTAACACAGTGTGTATACGTTAGTTACTAATACTTGTTGAATAAATAGGTGGATATATTTGACTCTGTGAAATCTCTTTTTTTTTTTGAGATGGGGTCTCGCTCTGTTGTCCAGGCTAGAGTGCAGTGGCGCGATCTCGGCTCACTACAACCTCTGCCTCCTAGGTTGAAGTGATTCTCCTGCCTCAGCCTCTCAACTAGCTGGGACTACAGCTCCGTGCCACCACGCCTGGCTAGTTTTTTGTATTTTTAGTAGAGACGGGGTTTCACTGTGTTAGCCAGGCTGGTCTCAATCTCCTGACCTTGTGATTCGCCCGCCTCGGCCTCCCAAAGTGCTGGGATTACAGGCATGAGCCACTGTGCCTGGCCATCTGTGAAATCTTATAGTTTTACCTGTTATTATTTCTTTGAGGCCCCAGCTCTACATTTTTATGACTCCTGAATTCAACTTCTGTGCTGTCTCAATTTATTAAGAACAGTTTCTAGGGTTAAATAAGTCTGAATCTACTCGTTACTTGTTTTATTCTGATAATATTAGATTATAAAAAATTTATGAGCTTCAAAAGGCAATGTCCTATGAGTTACATGAGGGATCCATAACAAAAACATTCACACATTTAAAATAGCATGAGCTCCAATTAACATATAGCACGTGCATCCCAGTAACAACAGCTGCACATCTGCTCAGAAGAAATGACTTTGGCTCATCTCACCTAGTCTGGGCTTTGGCTTGTGTTGCATAAAGACTCATAGGCCAAACCCTGATTGTCTTATCCTTTGGAGGACCACCAAATTGCCATGCCTTTAAATGCCCTACAATTGGACTTTTACCTTTAATTATATCATAGATCCAAACTGATGCTCTACAGGCTAACTCTTGGTGGAAGATATGTTTTGTTTGATATAAAAAATGTAACAAAAATTCATCCAGCCTTTAAAAATTGAGAAATTTAAATGAATATATGGATTCATGGTTTCTCTTGAAAATATTAGAAGATCTGGTAACCCTGGGTCTGAATTTCCACGTGGCACCCTAAGCAGCTGGTGCTAAGTATTCATTGTTCCTTCTCAATGGGGCGTTTCGGCATAAGCTCTTTTGAACTCTTACGTCTGCTGCAATCCTCGTCATTTCCTATTCTCACCCATCTCACTTCTTTCAATTACATTAACTATGTTTTTATTCATTTTAGTTGGTGACCATGGCTTTTCAGAGATGAAAGGAGAACAGAACTCTTTTTATTTTGTTTTCTCTTCCCACTGCCTTTTTCTTTTCTTTATATTTTGAGACACAGACACACACACACACACACACACACACACACACACACAGACACACACACACAAAGAAAAAACCCTATTTGCTGAAACAGGTCTATAGATTCAGAGACCTTAAGAAAGAATTACATTAAATTAACACTTTAGGACCAAAAAATACACTACACTATAATTATGTTCTTCACAACTTAGTTATAGGATTAATTCATGGTGTACTACGTGATAGGGCTTGGTAATGGGACAAAAGATTAAAGCTGCATGATGAATACTTGTCAGGTGGCTCTGTGAATGAATGTATAACAAGACAATTGAAGATAACAGAAAAGTGGTTTTGGACACCTTTGGAAATGGAGGACCTGAGATAAATAGTCCTCTTGCCCTGTGCAATCATAGTCCTTCTTTTAAACACCTGGTTTATAGTCACGAATTTGATGTGACTATTCCTTATCTTTATTCTGGGACACATCCTACTCTCCTTGGACCTTTGGATGAATTTAGTGTAAAAAAAAATCTCTTTGGACAGACTTGTGGTTAACAAAGTATAAAAGGGGAGGGCCTTTTAGTATATCTGTTAGATGATTACGTGTTCTTCCTCTTTGGGTGGAAAGATGCTGTATGCAATTTTCCCTCCCAGCAGCTGCATGCTGAATAATGCACAAAGGTTTGGTCTACTCAGGAATGTTAAACACTTGTTTATCTGTCTCTCTATTCGCCACATCCAGGGGGGATCAAGACAAGAACAAACATACTGCTTTAG
This sequence comes from Mandrillus leucophaeus, assembly GCF_000951045.1. Lineage (NCBI taxonomy): Eukaryota > Metazoa > Chordata > Mammalia > Primates > Cercopithecidae > Mandrillus > Mandrillus leucophaeus. The sequence goes on from NW_012105542.1 coordinate 346,517, forward strand.
GAAATTAAATCCACTCAGATTAGTGTAAAATTCCTTAACATCAGGTGGTCTTAATAAAGCTATGTTCTCTCAATTTATCCATACTCTTTTCAAATTAAGCATGATCCCAAAATATACAATATTGATGATCTTTAAACATAGTAATTCCCAGCAAATGCCGCTGTGTTCTGAGTAAAACTGATTCGATCCTGCACATGGGTTAGGTATGCCGTGTCTATCTTCCTTAATTTTACATTCCATGGCGATTTGGCTCCCAAATCATGAGCACACTGTCAGATTTAGTGACTTAATTTCTCATCAATGACAGGCTTAATGACACTCAAATATATCATTCGTTTCTTTCTTATTCCAAAATATACCAACATTGTATATCATCATTCACCCAATTTGACTTATAGGCTATTTTAAAAAAATCATTCTCATTCTGTCCAGACAAGGTTGATAATTCAACTGGAACTTACATCCACAGGAATTCAATAATTATCAAATTTGGAGGAAAAATTAATTCCCAACTTGGTCTTTTCCTATTTCAATGCTGGCCAGTGTTTCTGATTTTTTTCTGTGATTGTTTTTTAAAGATAGAACAGATTTTAGATCTAATTTAACTTTCAATTTATTAGCATACTGTTCAAAGCAAATGAATGTAATTTTTAAGTTCAAATTCCTAGTACACTAAAGTATGGATTTAAACAGTAGACAAACGGCACTAATAAAAACAACAATTTTCTCTCGGCTACAATGCCAGCTCTTCAGCTTCGGGAAGGGACCACAGTCATCCTTCTTTGCCTTATGCCTGGGCTAGCTTTTCCAATAACAAGTAAATGGAATCAGGCTCTGCAGCTATGCACACAACTTCCAGAAAATGCCATTTCTTCATCTTATTTCTCCAGAATCTCTCTGAACCAAGCTCTTGAATCTTCATTCTCTTTCCTTTATAGGGAGCTTTTTAGTTCCTTCATACTCCACGTGAAACCACCAAGCAATGTATAAAAAATATACAAAGGAAAAAAATCAAATTTATTTCTATCACCACCCCCTCCCACTCCCACTTTTCTCCCTAGAGAAGACCATGGTCAACAATTTTATATGTTAATTTCTGATCAGAGGACAACCTTCCCCCAACTTTTCTTACCATATTCCATTTAGATACTGCTAATTCTTAGTAAGTTGAAAAATGATGTAGATATAAAAGCCAAAAAGATCAATTATTTGATGTGTGAGTAACCAGGTCACTGTCAACCTGTTTTGAGATGGCATAGACATGACTTAAATGTTGTGTGTGTTATCTTGAGGGATTCAAATGTTCCCTTCCTCCCTCAATTCCATTTGCTCCTTTTAGGACTCTCAATCTTCATGCTTTGCTACATTCCTCTTAACTTCATGAATATACTAAAACTCAGAGCCAATCAATGCTTTCCTATGTGATTGATAGATAGATGCTTTTGGACTCTGGGCATAAACAAGGTTGAAATTGCAAGTGGTTGTCTTTCCCACCATGAAGAAAGAGCCTGTCTGAGAAAGAAGACAAAGACCTGGTAATCTGGTGCCAGAACCTCTGCTGGACTTTCCAAGTTGCAAGAGCCATTACATTCCCTTTACTTAATGCAAGCCAGTTTGAGCTGGTTTTCTGTCACTTGCAATTGAAATTGTCCTGATGCATATGCAGAATATGTCATGGTTCTTGTAAACATCTAATTGTAAAATTTTTTCAAACATGTGAATGAGACTGAAGCATCTACATAGACAATCTGACTTTTGTGTGTACTGATTCTGGATAACATAGAGGAAATTGCTGAAATAGATAATACACCTGCATATGCAATCCATGGTACTGCACATAACAGAACATAACCTGATGTGGAGATGTTCTAAAAAGATGTCCTAGAGATGGGAAAAAATGGGAAGCTTTCCAGAGAGAGCTATGAGAAAGTGGGGTTCCAAGTGAGAGCTAGGTTCACTTCAGTGTAGAAGAGGAAAGAGAGTTTGAGGATATAGACACATTCTTCATGGTTCAGAGAGTTCTGGGTATTGAATGGAAGGGTTTGGGTGAGACAAGAACAATATGGAGTTAAGGAAGCGGAGAGAGAAGCATAGAGCAATGTGGGCATATGAGTATGGGAGAGGAAAGCTAAGAAGAAGGACTCACTAATACAATCAGAAATGTGAGATATGGGGAGTATTAATGACCTATTAATGAACCATGGGGTTTTCAAAATACTTTAGCTTTGGGTTAAGGGAGTGGTGGTTGGCTCTGTCTATAGGCATTAAGTGTAACTCTGTGGCCTTGGGACAGTCAAGTGCTCATGTCCAATGATGCACCCTTTGATTCTTTGATTCTTTGTCCGTCCGTCTGTCCGTCCATCATCTGTCCGTCCATCCGTCCGTCCGTCCGTCCGTCCGTCCATCCATCCATCCATCCATCCATCCATCCATCTCTCCCTCCCTCCATCCCTCCATCCCTCCATCCCTCCATCCATCCCTCTATCCACTCCTCTATCCACTCATCCATCCACCCATCTATCCCTCCGTCTATCTTCTCAACCGTTCATCCTCTCATTAATCTGTTTAACCATTATCTATCCATCCCTGAACATTTACTGAGCTCCTGTCATGTGCCAGGGTTTGTGTTCCTTGTCAAGGAGAAGGAAGAAAAGACATGGCTTTTATCTTTTGGATACTTCAGTCTGTAATGTAAAAAAGATACGTAAACACATCATTGCGATACCTTTTGCTAAGTGCAACAATAAAAAGGATTTTATAGAGTGCCAAGAGAAGGCATGTTGGTTGTGAAGATTAAATGAGATTAAATGTGTGAAAAGCACTTTGTGAGCTATTCAAATATTAGTCATTATAATCTTCATAACAACTCTGGGAGACTGGCTTGGATTATTATCTACTTAATTTTTTTTTGTACTATAAAAACTACCTAAGAGTTCCACTACAAGTTACAAAATAGAGAAAATAAGAACCTGTCCATATTTCTAGTGCTTCAACACTGACATTGTTTTACATGTTGCTAAGTGTCATTAGTGTCTTTATTCCTGGAATTTTGTTTTTTTTGTACAACAATCATGCTGTGATACGGTTTGGCTGTGTCGCCACCCAAATCTCATCTTGAATTGTAGTTATTATAATCTCCATGTGTTGTGGGAGGGACCTCTTGGAAGATAATTGAATTTGGAGATCGTTACCCCCATGTTGCTCTCCTCATGAATGTGAGTTCTCACGAAATCTGATGGTTTTATAAGGGGCTTTCCCCACTTTTGTTCAGCACTTCTCCTTCCTGACATGTGAAGAAGGATGTGTCTGCCTCTCCTCCTGTCATGACTGTAAGTTTCCTGAGGCCTCCCCAGTCATGCTGAACTGAATCAATTAAACCTCTTTCCTTTAAAAATTACCCAGTCCTGGGTATGTTATTAGCAGCATGAGAATGGTCTAATACATGCTGCATATATCATGATTCTGATTGTTTTCTCTTTAAATTGTCTGCATTTTCTCATGTGTAAACCTGTTTCATGGGTCACACACATGGGAGTGGGAGAGGTCGCCATGGTAACAGTTGACATGTCTCTGGCTCAGCCTCAAACCAAACCCCACCTTCCTGGGTCCTCATGAGTTACTAGGACCCTTCATAACAGTGGCCACATAGATTCCCTGTCCCTGTCATGGTCTTCTCTGCCACTCCAGGGATGGAGCTGTGCCTGGTATTGTGCCATATTACTTTCCTCTTTGTTTTTTTGCTGACTCTGAAAAGCCTCTGTATGTCTACTGATGAGAAGCTACCTTTCTGTCCTGAGCTCTGTCACCATAGTGAAGGGAGAATGTACCTTTGTATCCACCTGAATCACATTGGTGGACCACTTTGTGTCTACATTAGATGTCTAAGATTGGGGGAGATCCATACTTACCTCCACTTCCTTTTTAAAAAAATTCTCTTTTAATAATAATCCAATTAGACTCTCATTCTCATCACTGTGCCAATACACTCATGTTAAGGTCACCAATAACCTTCATGTTTCCAAGTCCAATGGCTAGTGCTAGTGCTAATTATTGTCTTACTTGACTTAATAGCAACATTTGACACTTGAAGGACATTTAAATACCACTATAGCCTAATGACTCCCAATTTTATCAATCCAACTTATAGCTTTTCTCTGACCTCTAGATCCATACATTCAACAGACCGTTCATCATTTCCATATGGATGTCTAACAGGCATCTTAAACATTGTCCAGCCAACTCATGGTTTTCTTCCCTTACTTGTTCTTCCCATGGTCTTCCCTATTTTAATAAGTGACATGTCTGTGTTTCCAATTGCTTTGGCTAAAAACATTGGTTGGAATCATCTTGACTGTCTTTCTTTTATGATCTGTATTAAAATCACCAACAAATCCTGTTATCTCTCCTTCGGAATACATCCTGAAGCTAACCACTTTTCACTACTTTTCCCACTATCATCCCAGTCTAAGCTACTGGCGTCTTTCACTGGGTTACCGAAGTTGCCTCTTAACTGCTCTCCCTGATTTGGCCTTTGTTCCCCAGCAATCTGTTCTCAGCATGGCAGTCAGAGTTATTTTATTTTTAAATTTTACAATTCATATCACATGCCACTCCTCTGCCCCCAAACCTTCCATTGGCTCCCATCTCACTTACAGTAAAAGGCAAAACCTTGCTATGACCACAAGAGCCAATACAGTCTGGGCCACTGGCCTCATCTCCTATTATTGTCCCTTTTGCTCACTTTTAAAAAGAAAAAATTTTTTTTTTAGAACTACTAGCATCCTTATGTATTGGTTGTTCTTGTAATACACTGGCACACTCCTATCTTAGGGCAGCTGCTGTTTCCTTCTGCCTGGAATGTTCTTTCCAAGTGCTCATGGCTTACTCCCTTCTTCCTTGAGATCTCTGTCCAAATGACACTCCCTTACATAATTTGTCTCTGGTTACCCTGTATACCACAGCAACACTGTCCCATTCCTAACATGCTCTGTTCCTTCTGTTTGTCTTCTATTAGACAAATCACAAGCTGACCATATCCACATCTGCACACATGTTTATTTATGTTTGTTTACTACTCACCTCTCATGCCATGAGATCAAGGGGATCAAGGGCTCAAAGAGACTCAAAATCCCATGCCATGAGATCAAGGGCTTTGTCTCTGTGCCCACAGCACTTAGAGCGATAGCTGGCACATTTATTAGTACATGTTTAATAAATACATGTGTTTCCTGTTGCCAACTCTTATGATCTCCTCCTATGACTAGGAATGTATTCTTTATAGCACTTGACTCCTTTCCTTTATTGATATAAAATAATATAATAAAATGGCCAACTTACTCACTGAGCCTCAGTTTCCTAATCCACATGATGGATCTGATAATAGCTCTCACCTTATAGGGTTGTAAGACAGAAATAAGGTATTTCAGCTAAAGTCGTTAGCACATTGCCTGGTTCACAAAAGTGTTTTTAATGATAATTCTGAACACTATGGAGCAGACAAATCAGGATTTAAATGACTTATATGCAAAGCACAAAGTAAATGCTATCTAAGTATGAGGTCTAATAATGACTATATTTGATTTACTTTCAAGAGTTTTGCAGTCTAAGAAAAACGACAACTTCCCTTAGTCTCAATTCCTTGTCTCTACTGTAGAGATAAAGTAGCTATTGTGACAATTAGTAAGGCACAGGTGTAACATGCCTAAACATTAAGGAGGTTTGTTGTTAACTGTTTCCCTACTGTGGGACGATCAGATTATTTCATTTGGAAAACCATTGTAGACAATGCTGTGATGTACATCTTTGCACATAATGGTTTTCATATATTTCAGATTATTTGCTTTCCTTGGAATACCAGGATAAGTATTATTGAGTAAAAATTTCTAGATATTTTTGTGGTCTTTGTTACATAAGCCAGATGGATTTCTTATCTTCTTTTTGCAGAGTGACTCTGAACCTTCAGGTTACTTGGCTACTAAGTGTCAGAATTAAGATCAGAGGGCTGGGCATGGTGGTTCATGCCTGTAATCCCAACACTTCGGGAGGCCGAGGTGGGCAGATCACCTGAGGGCAGGAGTTAAAGACCAGCCTGGCCAACGTGGTGAAACCCCGTCTCTACTAAAAATACAAAATTTAGCCGGGTGTGGTGGCATGCACCTGTAATCCCAGCTACCCAGGAGGCTGAGGCAGGAGAATCGCTGGAATCCGGGAGGCCAAGGCTGCAGTGAGCCAAGATTGTGCCACTGCACTCCAGTCTGGGTGACAGAGCAAGACTCCATCTCAAAAAAAAAAAAAAAATTAGAGCATATACACTCTCAGTGGCTCACGCCTGTGATCCCAGCACTTTGGGAGGCTGAGGCAGGCGGATCACATGAGGTAAGCAGTTTGAGACTAACCTGGCCAATATATTAATATATTAATCAAATATATTAATATAATTAATTTCTCTTGTTTCTTTCACTTTTCAAAATGGAAAACCAAATATCACATGTTCTCACTTAAACTGGCAGCTAAGCTATGAGGATGCAAAAGTATAAGAATAGTACAATGGACTTTGCAGACTTGGAGGGAAGGGTTGGGGGGGATGAGGGATAAAAGACTACACATGGGTAAAGTGTACACTGCTGGGGTGACAGGTAGACCAAAATCTCAGAAATCACCACTAAAGAGGTTATTCATGTAACAAAAAACCACCTGTACCCCAAAACAATTAAAAAAATAAAATGTGGACACTAGAAAATTAAAAGTTACATATGTTGCTTACATAATATGGATAGTACTGTTCTAGATGCTATAATTATTAACATTTATTGACCATTTATGTGCTAGTCACAATGCTGAATGTTTGCCAGGAATTTTATTTTCACCTCAAAACAACTGTTTTGCAAATGAGGAAACCAAAAATTAAGTAACTTGCCCAGTCGTTCAATTATAAGCAGAGCAGGGGAAATAAAACTTATATCTGACAGGCCCAGAAGCAGATTGGGCACTTGGAGCCAAATTATCTGAGAAAAAGTACAAGACAGTGGACGTACTTGAGCCAAACTCATGGGAGACATGAGAACTCCTTACAAATACTTCAAAGAGGCCTGGTGTGGTGGCTGATGCCTGTAATCCCAACACTTTGGGAGGCCAAGGCAGGCAGATCACAAGGTCAGGAGATCGAGACGAACCTGGCCAATATGGTGAAACTTCGTCTGTACTAAAATTACAAAAATTGGCCAGGCGTGGTGGCAGGCACCTGTAGTCCCAGCTACTCGGGAGGCTGAGGCAGGAGAATCCCTTGAACCCGGGAAGTGGAGGTTGCAATGAGTCGAGATTGCACCCCTGCATTCCAACCTGGGTGACAGAATGAGACTCCATCTCAAAAACAAAAACAACCCACAAAACAAAACAAAACAAAAAACAAGCTTCAAAGACTTTTATGTGGATGGAGAAATAAACTTATTCCAAGTGGCTCCAGGGGGATGACTCTCAGATGGTTGTCTCCTGCCAATGTTTTCCTTCTGAGCTCCAGGGTCATAAATCCAACTACCTTCTTGACTCACCCAGTGGCATTTCTCTTAGATATTTCTTTTTTAAAAAATTATTTTTTTAAGTTCTGGGGTACACGTGCAGGATGTGCAGGTTTGTTACACAGGTAAACGTGTGCCATGGTGGTTTGCTGCACCTATCAACCCATCGCCTGTGTATGAGATCATGTCCTTTGTAGGGACATGGATGAAGCTGGAAGCCATTATTCTCTTGGGTGTTTCAGGCTGAACATGACCAAAGTTTGTTTTGTTTTCTTTCCTTAAAATCTTGTTCCACCATTAGGGTTCCAAGCTCAGTAAATGGTATCGACATGCATGTGAGTTCCCATGATAAGAAAGGAGTCAGGGACTCCTTTCTCTTTCTTGCCCTGGACATCTGGAATCTCCTCATGAATTGAAAAAGCATACCTTGCTTGTTTCTCTGTTTATATTGGTTATCTAAGGCTGTGTAATGAATTGCTTTCAAACTTTGCAGCTTAAAACAATGAACTTTACAAGCAGTTTCTGTGGGAGAGGATCTGGGAGCAGCTGAGCTGGGTCCTCCGGTCTGGGTCTCTCAGAAGGATTTGATTTGATGCTTCAATCAAAGCATCAGCTGGCGCTGCGGTCATCTGAAGACTGGCCCGGAGCAAAATCCACTCCCAAGTGCGCTCATGTGGTTATTGGTAGGATTCATTTCCTTGTTGGGCATTGGCTGGAGGCTCCTCTCCGCTCTTTGCCACATGGGCCTCTCCATAGGGCAGCTCATATCACGGCCCCAGCCTTCCGTCAGAGTGAGTGGGGGAAGGCTAGGAAGATGGAAAGAGCCTTTTGTAACCTAATGTCCAAAATGATATCGTATCACTTTTGCTACATTTATTAGAAACAACTCACTAAGTCCAACCTACATTCAAATGGAAGGATTACATTAATATCCGATGCATGAATGCTAGGTACTGAGGATCGCTGGGAGCATCTTGAAGCCGTCAGTCACATGTCCCAACCATGACTGTGATCAGCATGCTGTTGGTCACTGTATTCCATTCTTACTGCTATAATATCTCAGCTATTTCTTTCTCTCCAGCCTTACTACCTCTTTCCTGGTTCATTGTCATCTTTCACCTGGACAGTTGCAAAAGCCTCTTGGCTGGTCTTCCTGCCTTTTGTCTTCCTTCTTCCATCCATGTCCCGTTTCTGGCTTTGTGGCTGGGGCAGGAATGGGTGGTGGTGGTGTGTGGTGAGCAAGGGGTCTAGTTCCAGACTGGTCCATTAGAGCATGGGTGGGTTCATTTGCAGAGTGGTTACAGTCCAGGTCAGGTATGAGCCCCAAAGACATGTTCCGGGTTGTGAGGAAGAGGACAGGTAGGAGTGATGAGAGTCTGAGCTTTCACGAGGAGCTTACGAACCCCGGCTACAAGAGCAGGAGCTTGGAATAGAGGCCCAAAGCAGAAGGCAGAGCTCTGACTGTGGCTTCTTAGTGATGGTTGAGTGGACCCCAGTCTCCATTCTCAGAATGCCATTCTGTGACTGTGCCTTGGAACCGGAATTGGGCACCAGTTGTCATCATGGGCCCTGCTGCACCAGGCAGGCTGCTGCTGGTCGCTGAGTGACCACTCGGTCCACTGCAGCCTCATGTACCATTGGCATCAATATTTCCTTCCGTGCCTTCCACCTGCGGAGACAGAAGGGGTGAGCCAGGAGCAGGGTTCTCCTGAGGCCTCCTTAGTGGCTGTGAGAAATTCGCTGCTCTTGTTGGACATGTCTTGCCAGATTCTGCTCTCCCTTTGAAACTAAACTTGCTCTATTTTTAGAAAGCACAGAATAGGGGAGAGAACACAGGCTCTGGGGCAGGCAACTCTAAGGTTGGAGTCTGTCTCTTCTACTGATTAACTGTGTATCCTTGGGAAGTTATTTACCTTCTCTGAGCCTCAGCTTTTTGGTCTGTAAAATGGGGATAGCAAATCTTACCCCATGAGATAAATATGAGAAAACATTCACAGGTGCATACAGCACAGTGCCTGTTCCACAGGGGAACTCAAATCAAATGGTTTGGGAAGAGAAGTATGCGGAGCACACAGGGGCTGCCTCAGAGGTGGGTTCTTCACTCACACAGGTGTTGTGGATAGGATCCAGGGCTTCAGGGATGAGAAGCAGGGATTTAGCAGAGAAAGCTGTGGCCGATGTTTCCGGGAGGCAGATTTTGATTCCACACAATGAAAAATGTTCTGCTTTTCAGAGCTTTCCTGAACAAAGTTGCTTTCCTATGGAGGAGGTGAGTTTCTTGTCCTTAGAGGTGTTCAAGCAAAGCCAGGATGGCCACTTGGTGGGGATGTTGCAGAGGGGATAAAATATCAGGATGATGCTTGCAAAAGATTGTTAAGGTCCTTTCTAATCCCTAGGGATTAACATTTAAGAGAAATCTGAATGTAACAAATATGACATAAATATAAGACAGCACTTTCTTAGCTGCAAGTCAGTGTGAGGAGCGGGGTGGTCACTGGATTTCCAAAGGCTGGGGTTTTTGAAGGTGCTGCTGATTTAGGAAGGAGGTGGAGCCACTGCTCACATTTGAAGGGACCTCCTGCAACTACAGAAATTACTCTTTGGAATAGACAAAGGACATATTGCGGGCAACCTGTGGTTTGTAGCATAGCTGGGGAAATCAGCATCCCAGGAATGGTTGTTACCCACCACTTGGACAGGAAATGTCGCAGACAAAGCCTTGTTTTCTGCTGCAGGAATTAAAGTTCAGAGGCAGCTGCAGGAAAATCAATACCAAGCTGCTAAACCCTTAATGAACGACAGCAAAAGGCTGGTGGTGTTGCCTAAAACAGTTTTTTTAAAGCTGCTTGTCTGGGGTGAGAGTGTTAACAATAATAGATTGAGCTCCTATGAGGTGTGGTTTCCAGGGTGCAGCTGCGCAACGTAGGGGAACGCACGTTGGATCCAGGAGCAGTCGCCACGGGTTCAAGTCTTGCTTGGAAGCTTAGTCATCGGGTTACTGAGTCAGTCATTAGTGTTAGCAACTTGGGAGTCCAGTTGTTAGGCCTATATGCATGCAGCCACTCCTCTCCACACCCCACCGGCTCGGGTCCTCTGGCCAAAGATCAATAGCCAGATCAGAAACAAAGTTCCTGTTTTAACCATGATTGAACACACGTACCAGGTCCCAATTCATTGCCCTCTGGGAGAAGCAGAGCTCGAGAAGCTTGTTCTGGCTGCTAGGCTTAACTAGGCTTCCTGTTTCCTAGTCACTTTTGCTTAAATCGGAGGGTTTTTTTTTTTTCCCCCAAAACTGTGACTCTATGGAGAAAATGAACAACCTGGCAGAAGGGAAGGGATGTGAAATGGCACATCGCCCATGAGTGAAGTGGAGCTCAGTAAGTGCCACCCCTGAATGACCCCATTAGCTATTCCTCCTCTCCAGGGGGCCGAAAGTGTGGGTAGCAATTTCTTTCTTCAGGACCTAGGCAGAAACTTAAAGGGTTAAGAGAAAAGATGTTTCCCACTGGGCCATTTAACTCGTCTTATTTCCAATTTCCCCGTCTATCAAGTGGGCACAAAATATCCTCCCTGTTTTCTGTACAGGGTTGTTGTGAGAAACAAATCAAATTACATCCTTACAAGTGCATGGTAAGCCAAACTGCTTCCTCCAATCAAATGGGATGTAGTGCTTTTGTTTGCAACCTGGAGGAAGAATCCCAAGGGACAGAAGAAAAAACAAGCAATTCTTGTTTTGATTAACCCCCTTGAATCCTCACAGCATCCCTGTAGGTAGATATTAACATTCTGACTTTATTTTATTTTTGAGATGGAGTCTCGCTCTGTCGCTCAAGCTGGAGTGCAGTGGCATGATTACGGCTCACTGCAACCTCGACCTCTTGGGCTCAAGCAATCCTGCTACCTCAGCCTGCTGAGTGGCTAGGACAACAGGTGTATGGCACCATGCCTAGCTAAGTTTTTTGGCATTTTTTGTAGAGATGGGGTTTCACCATGTTGCCCAGGCTGGTCTTGAACTCCTGGGCTCAAGCAATCTGCCTACCTTGGCCTTCCAAAATGTTGGGATTATAGGCATGAGCTACGGTGCCCAGCCAACACTCTTGTTTACAAATGAGGAAACTGAAGTAGGCTAATCAACCATCCAGGCTTGCCCAGAACTAAGGGGTTTTCTAGGACATGGGACTAGGACATAGTGCTAAATCCTGGAAAGTTCTCAGCAAACCAGGATGAGCTGGTCACCCCAAACTCAAGTCCAGAAACGGTGAGTGACTATCTTAAACCCCGAGGCTGTTGAATATCATTGTTGGATTGGAATGCAGGACAGTTACTCTAGTACTCATGTTTTTTCCTGTACCCCTTTCTGCTAACACTCTCATTGGGCTGACAAAATGTGCACATATGAATGAGTTGCAGGCCAAGAAGATGTGTGCTAATCAATGTCATGAGGTTTCACAGGAAACAGAAAGCTTTGCTACAAAGGGGTGCTTTGCTGTGATACCTTAGATCTCAATCTTCAATGGTTCTCTTTTAAGGGTTTACTTAAGAATATACCTAAGTTGGATATAGTCATAGATAAAGTCCTGCTTTATAAGCCAAGTGGTACATTGACTAGCATCTATATAGGGATTTTTAAAATGTTGTTTGGTGGTCCTTAAACTTTAGTACCAGGGGCAGGTTATTAAAAAAGCACATTTGTGGTGCTGCCATCAGATATCCTGATTCAATGTGTCCTAGGAACGGCCCAATAACTGCATTTGGGTGACCTGGTTAAGTCATCCCTTCCCTCTGCCCTTCCTGGAACTATTGCAACAGCCATGTAACCGGCCTCCTTCTCAGCAAAGCATCCCTCGCTGACTTTCCATCAGCTCCAGAATCAACTCAAGCTCTTTAGCCTGGCTGACAAGGTTCTCCAGGGGCTGGCTCCAGGGTCCCTTACAGCCTCCTCTCCTGCCACACTTGGCCTGCCATCTGGACTCCCGCAGCCTTGATGTGCGGATAAGCTGGCTCACTGTGCCGTTGCTGCTTCCTGGGGTCCCTCTTCCTTGCATGGCTCCTCCTCCCCATCTTTAGGTGTTGACTTTCTCCCACTGTTTCTCCAAGATTCAGTTCAGGCATCCTCAATTCCAGAAGATGCCCCGGCTTTCCCCCAATGCACTGCCCCCATGGAGGGGAAATGCACCTGATGGCAATAACTTACACATACCCTGAGAATGACGCTGTGTGGCAGACACACCTGAATGTGTGTTCCAACTTAGAATCTGGGAGTGGCCAACCTGGAGGTTTGTTCCTTGTCTCTGAGGAACATCTGAGCCCCCCACCTGCCCGGTGGAACACTGGCAGTACAGGGGATTGAGGCCTCAGTTTGGGGTTGAATAAAGGTTGACAGGTGTAAGTTGTTAGGGAAAGGAAGCTAAGTGAAAATGCTATACAAACTCCATGCCTTTTGCAAGTGGCTCCAGTTTTTCTGTCCAGCCCACTGCCACTGGGCTGTGTGGTTCTCTTGTCCAACCCCCAAACACTGTACTTTCTCCTCTTTATGTAAAGCCCCCAGTAAAATCCTATGTCTCATTTGGTGTCTCTGGGTGTCTTCTTCGGCCTCTTGAATGTGGTGCCATCCCCATTGGAGTCAATAGGGTTTGGCACAACACCCACCCGCTTTAGGTGGTCTTCAGTACCATTTGAATAACCCATTAGGGTCTGCCTTTCCCACTGAACCATGAGTTTCCAGAGGGCGGAAACTGGTTCTCAATTCCTAACATAAGGACCCTAAAGGTGCTTGTTGAAACACATTGGACCAGTGTGGAGGCAGGAGGCATTGTTTAACTGGCACTGGCTCTGTGAGCTCCCATAAGCTCCCTGTGGTACTGATTACCCACTCTGAGCACAGCAGATCAGGACACAAGGCACTCAGCAATATTGCAATCATTAGTTTCAATTGCTGGGGTGAGAAGGGATTAGGGAATAGCAAACTGACAACCTGGCTTATTCTGAGGGCTAAATTAGGAACAAGATTGGCATGCTAATGGGAAAAACAGTGAGCCTGAGAGGTGGTGTATGTTAGACGGAATTTGGGGATGTGACGTGGTGCTGCTAAAAGTTGAAGTCAGGCGACTGAAGGTTTAGAGGTTAACAGTGGCTCTTGACAGAGAGGCCAGTTGGTAGAATCACACTCTCTTTGACAGTCCTTATCTCAGTATTTAACTGTAATACATTGGTAAACTCCCTAATGGCAGGAACTTGCCTATTGCCGTTGTATTAGCGCCTGGCATGTAGTAGCAGCACAATAAATTTTTGTTGAATGACTGCTCTAAAAACTGCTTTCTGCCTCCACTTTCCACAGGGAGGTCTGATCTACCCTAATCTTTTAAGCCAATTTGCCTTTCTCCATTCTATATCCTTGATGGCCTAGGAAAGCAAGCCCCACTTTCTGGCTATTCTAACTTCTTTATCTTTGTTCCAGAAGCGCTTGGGCTCTTGTCTCTTCTCTGAGGCAAGGACCTGGATCCTGCCTCTGGCCCTAGATCCTGGGCTTTATCTGTGTGTTATTTGACATCTAGACCTGGCCTTGCCCGTGTTTGTGGGCTTGGTCTGCATCTGCCACCGATATCTCAGGTCCAGTTCTGGCATGAATGCTGTGGAAACTGCCATGTCTACTGGCTTCTTGGTGGGCCCCTGGCCAGGTCAGCCCCAGCCCTTGTGAGAAGAGGACAATGACTTCTGGCAATTGCTGACCCCAGCCCCAGCCCCTGCGCACCTTCCATCTCAGGCTGCTTTCCACCACCATCTTTAAGGTGTTAGAGTGGGCTGGCTCAAACCCTTGGCATCCCGGCGTGGACCCAATATGGCCCTCCTCTTTGAGAGTTGAAAATCTTCACATTTATTTAAGAAAAGTCCTAGGTTTGGTTAGAAAACAAACAAACAAACGAACAAACAGAAATGAGGTTTCTAGAGGCCTTCCAAGAAAACTTCTAATTGGGCTGGATCAGAACAGGCCACTCTGGAGGAATTATAGTCCCAGTGAATGTTGTGTGTGTGAGTGTGCATATGTGTGCTGTACGCGGTGTGGAAAGCTGTGTGTGGGATGCATACGTGGGGTATGTATGCTGTGTATATGTGTGTGGCATGTATACATGTTATGTATATACATGTATGCATGCATGGCATATGTGGTATGTATATGTGTGGGTTGGTATGCACAGGGCATGTACACATGTGTATACACACATGCGGGTGTATGTATGGGGTGTGTACTTAGTGTGTCTACCCCATACATGTGTGTGGCATGTGTGTAGGTGCATATGGTGCATATGTGTGTGGTGTGTATCAGTGTTTGTATGTGTGGGTATGTGCTATGCAGAGTGTGTATGTGCATGTGTTGTGTGTAGCTTGTGTATACACGTGTGTGGTATGAATGTGTGGGCTGTACATGGTCCATATACATGTGTGCTGTGTGTGTATGTGGTCCTGAGGTCCTGGTCAGGGTGGGGGCAGGTGCAACTCAGAGCTGTTTGAGCAGGACATAGCTTGAAGGGTATGTGGGAGCCAAGGTCTCTGGTGGAGGAGGTGTGCAGAGCCTCGGAATCTGGGAGATGAAGACAAAGCTGTGGTCAGGCAGGGGAGCGGGAGGCCAGTTGAGACGAAATGGCTCAGAGCGAGACCATGGGCAAGGGGACGCTGGCATCTCCCTTCCTGGAGCTGTGTGGGCTGGGTCTGCTGTCTTAAAGGGCAGCTGTGGCAGGAAGCTGGGCAGTGCACACCTCTGCTGACCATCGTCCACAGGAGTTTATTAGCATCAGGCAGTGCCAGGCCCTACATGAGGTGCTGAAGAGAACTGACAGTCGGATGAGGTTCCTGCTCACAGAAAACAAATACGAGGACTGAGAAGCTGGGGACAAGGGGCGGGAAAGAGGATGGGGACGGGAAAGGAGGGAAGGAGCGGCAGAGATTCCTAGGGCTGGGGTGGAACACAAAGGGTAGAGGCTGTCCAGCTGCTTGGAGTGAGGAGGGGGAAGAGCACACTGGAATTACGAACCTGTGTTCAATTTGTTCCAATTCTTCCCATCAAAACAGAGGTCATTTCTTTGAGTGATTATTAAAATACAGCGAATCTGGAGTCCCCTACTGGGTTTGTTGGTTTCCCCAAGCACCCAAATCTGGCTCCCCACTCACTATCATCTGGACATCCCGTTGGCCCATAAATCCCAGACTGCTGGGGGAGCTGTATTAGGTTATTTGGAAGATAAGAGCCTCCTTTCCTCCCCTGACAATTCAGTTCCTGATTTTTTATTTTTTATTTTTTTGCCGTGTTAGCAAATTTGATGGATGGTGGCAAATGCTTGAGGATAAAATATTGTAATCAGGAAAGTGTCCCCTCCCTCCCTCCTCCTCTGTCCCTGGATCTGGTGCTCACTGTTTCTGTGGAGTCAGCAGATAGATGGCTGGCTTTTGCTAATGCTTTGCTGGAGTGATAGGACGTGTGGCAGGAATAACCCTGCAGGCTTCTGAGAAAAAGAGCAACAGGAATAGCTCAGGGAAGTGGAGGAACTGAAAGGGAGAAAGCGGATGGAAGAAAATTGGAGTGAACTGGAGATCCCTGCTTTGGCCCTGCCCACATGCCTGATGGTCCAGACCCTATTACCCAAACCCCTAAGTTGGGCAATGGCAACAGACGCTTACCTGGTGCCTTCAGTTCCAGAATCAACCCCCTCAATCCTTTCATCTGGCGCACTGCCATAATGATCTAAGGCACAAATACCCCCTAGTCCTCCCTCACTCTCACACCTTCCATGGCTCCCTACTTCCCATCAAATCCTGTGCAAACACCACAGTCTAGCATGAAAGGCTCTCTGTGACATCACTCCATCTATTAGCACCCCATTTTGGATACCTTTGCTATTGGCCAGTTTTGCAAAAAGTTATTCCTAAACATGGCTTTCTGGCCTTTGTGTGAGTATACTCTTATCTCTTTCCCCACATGGTCTTTTCCTCCTATTCTCCCATCTTAGCCTTTGGAAATCCTCTCTGACCTTTAACTCCCACTGCAAATGTCATATTTGCCATGCTGACTTTGTAAGTCCTCTTGTCAGATAACATTCTGTCACCTGCTGCAGCACCTATTTCTCAAAACCTTTTGTTAGTATTACTCATGTTCGTGTCTGTCTTTGCCGTTGGATTGTGAACTTGTGAGGACTGAGCCAGATTTCTCTCTCCATGGTCGTCTGTCTTATCTCATGTTTAACAGGTTCACTGTGTTGAGTTGAAATTTGTTGAATTAAAGTATATAATTGCAAAATACTCTAGTTGATAAGGCAAAATTAATGTCACAGTG
>NW_012105542.1:363405-370635 GCF_000951045.1 Mandrillus leucophaeus
AATCTGGCTCCCCACTCACTATCATCTGGACATCCCGTTGGCCCATAAATCCCAGACTGCTGGGGGAGCTGTATTAGGTTATTTGGAAGATAAGAGCCTCCTTTCCTCCCCTGACAATTCAGTTCCTGATTTTTTATTTTTTATTTTTTTGCCGTGTTAGCAAATTTGATGGATGGTGGCAAATGCTTGAGGATAAAATATTGTAATCAGGAAAGTGTCCCCTCCCTCCCTCCTCCTCTGTCCCTGGATCTGGTGCTCACTGTTTCTGTGGAGTCAGCAGATAGATGGCTGGCTTTTGCTAATGCTTTGCTGGAGTGATAGAACGTGTGGCAGGAATAACCCTGCAGGCTTCTGAGAAAAAGAGCAACAGGAATAGCTCAGGGAAGTGGAGGAACTGAAAGGGAGAAAGCGGATGGAAGAAAATTGGAGTGAACTGGAGATCCCTGCTTTGGCCCTGCCCACATGCCTGATGGTCCAGACCCTATTACCCAAACCCCTAAGTTGGGCAATGGCAACAGACGCTTACCTGGTGCCTTCAGTTCCAGAATCAACCCCCTCAATCCTTTCATCTGGCGCACTGCCATAATGATCTAAGGCACAAATACCCCCTAGTCCTCCCTCACTCTCACACCTTCCATGGCTCCCTACTTCCCATCAAATCCTGTGCAAACACCACAGTCTAGCATGAAAGGCTCTCTGTGACATCACTCCATCTATTAGCACCCCATTTTGGATACCTTTGCTATTGGCCGGTTTTGCAAAAAGTTATTCCTAAACATGGCTTTCTGGCCTTTGTGTGAGTATACTCTTATCTCTTTCCCCACATGGTCTTTTCCTCCTATTCTCCCATCTTAGCCTTTGGAAATCCTCTCTGACCTTTAACTCCCACTGCAAATGTCATATTTGCCATGCTGACTTTGTAAGTCCTCTTGTCAGATAACATTCTGTCACCTGCTGCAGCACTTATTTCTCAAAACCTTTTGTTAGTATTACTCATGTTCGTGTCTGTCTTTGCCGTTGGATTGTGAACTTGTGAGGACTGAGCCAGATTTCTCTCTCCATGGTCGTCTGTCTTATCTCATGTTTAACAGGTTCACTGTGTTGAGTTGAAATTTGTTGAATTAAAGTATATAATTGCAAAATACTCTAGTTGATAAGGCAAAATTAATGTCACAGTGATTTGGTGCAGAGTGTACATTTGCTGAAAACTGTTGTCTTGCTGGAGGAAAGATGAAAATCTGTTTTGTAGAGGACTTTTGAGCTTGTCTTCTGAAAGCCTTTCTGTCACTGTTTGGTAGCATATCAGTCAGCTTTCGCTGTGCAACAACCTCAAACTCTCAGTGGCTTATAACAAACACTTATTTTCTTGCTTGTAGGTGAGTTGATCAAGCTAATCTTGACTCCAGGTAACGGCTTGGGTTTAGGTCTGTGTCTTACAGTTCCTTCTTCTCCTTGGATTAGTAACTCCCTGGAGAGTGCTCTTCTTATAATGGACTCCAGGAGTGTCAGAGGCCAAACCAAACCCTAAAAGCATATTTGTGGCCTCAGTTTGTGTTATCTCCACAACCCCATTGGCCAAAGCAAATCAGATGGCCAAGCCCAACATCAATGGGCAGAGGAAATATATGCTGCTGAGGTAGTGGTAGGAACTGCAAAGTCATATGGCAAAAGGCTTGGACGTGCAATTCTAATAAGGGAGGGAGTAAAGAATTGGAGACAGCAATCCAACCTACCTCAAGTGATCTTAGGGCTGGGGAAGAAAACCCCTACCGAACAGGTGCCAGAACAAAGAACTTAAGGATAAAGAGCAGACGTAGGAGCAATAGTACATAGTTTAAAATAAAGAGATCAATATTTATGTCTGTGACCAGATTGGAACTTCCTAACCATCTGTTCATGACGAAACCCCTTAAACTCTCTGAACTTCATTTTCTCCTGCCACAAAATGGAGACAAAAGTACAATTACTATACTTACTGGGAGAGGAGAGCTTATGAACAAGCAGGTGAAAATGCTTTGCTAGCTGAACTATGAGACCTGTGTCAAGAGCCCAAGTAGGGGAAGAAGCTAATGGGAGCAACTGTCCCCAGTGGTCAGGGAAGGTGGAGCAGATGAGAGAGGTTCACGGCAGTACAATGCAAGAGCCTCGGTCCATCTCAAGTCCACCTGCCTTGGGCCATCAAGTTTTCTGCCCCAGCCAGGCAAGGGTTTAGCCCTATGTTATGTGTTCTCACACACACCTTAGAGCTCTGCCCCATCAAGGTGCCCATCCCCATCTCAGATTCTGGGTGTCACCCAAACCTATGTGAACAGTGTGGATAGGGCTTCTGAGAGTGGCTGTGAGGATCCAGTACTAGAAGCAACAGCATGGTGCTAGGCACATGGCACAGGCCCAATACTGAGACAAAACAATACATTTACCAAATGAATGTGGATTAATGCACACATCTGTTTCAGACGTTTCCTCACTCAACACAATTGACAGAAATGCCATCCGTTCATCTCTTGCAGGCATCCACCAGGATGTGGAAATTGCTTAGATTAACTTGTTAAATCCATCAAAATGGTGTTTGTTAAAATGGGATTTTTTGTGTTGACCACATAAATATTCATAACTTTATAACAATGCCCGAGCACCTACCACTGCTTCTGCGTCCTCGCCACTCTGCCAGGAGAAAACATCACATGACAACAAAACGGAGCCCGTGTTATTTACCTGACAGTGTGTTCTGATACCTCGGAGCAGGGCTCTGCCAAGCAGGGGTTTTTCTGACAGACAGTATGCAGCTGCTACTCCCTTCCTCTCTGTCCTCTGCAGAGCTAGCCCATGGCCCATTTTCCCTGCTATTCCCAAGCACGCTGAATGCTTGCTTTATCCATCAAACTCAAATCCTTTCTTTCAGGAGAAAGAAATCGATAGAAATTGATTCGAAAATGTCAAACCTTATCAACCGCTAACTGTCACTCCAAGCCAGATATTTTAAGGGTGGTGTAGACATTTGATCTCACCAAGGCCCTTCTCCTGGCTCTGAAAGTCTATGGTGCCACCAGTCAACCTCTAAATTGTCTCTGGGGGCCTATTAGAGAGGGAGGTGGCATAGCACAGTGGCTAAATGTGTAGGCTTAGGAGCCAGACTGCTTGTGTTTAAATTCTGGCCCCATTATTTAATGGCTGTGTGGCTTTGGGAAGGTTATTTAACATCTCTGTGCCTCAGAAGTCTCATTTTGCACCTTAGGATAATAATAAGATATACTTCATAGGGCAGTGAGAACTAAATGACAACCTGTGTAAGCCACTTATAAAATATGGAGAATGTTATAAGTGTGCCATTAATATTAATCACTATTATTTATATGCCACTTTGCTAGGCAACGAGGGTTATAAATAAGGTTATTGAGAGAGGCAAGGCGTACACAAGGCAAATGGGGCACCTGACACATAGAGACTGACGTCTGAAGTCCTGGATTTGAATATCAGTTCTACCACTTACTTCTCCGTGATTTTGAGTAGTTTCCCTGTAACTGTTTCCCCTGTAAAATGGAGGGTGAAAATCACAGTGATTGACAAGCCAGCTTGTTGTATGTTTCTAGTTAGAAAACCACTTTGAGACTAGAAAAGCACAGTGCATTGGTTAGCAATTTTATACCCGTGAAAGGTCATTCTGTGATATGGAGCGGCAAATGCTAAATGCCAACTGTGTAGGACACAGAAAGGTTCAGCATCAGGAGAGACACTTTGGGGAGAGATTGTCATAAAGGACCTCCAGAAAAGGTGGGATTGAACTGGGCTTTCAGAGGAGGCGGGCTTTGGAAAGTCCAGAAAATACTGCCTGACATATACTAGGCCCAACTTTTAGCAAACAGAGATATAAGTTTAGGAGTGGTCTTGATTTAGCAAAGAGAAATTCTGAAGTGACTTCTTTTTACACTTGGGGAAGCATCTGGATTATTACAATAGGGAGTGTCACCTGATCTGGGTGTTAGAAACTACCTGGATTTTGCAAGGAGTCTAGCTCAGAGTGGGCAAGCGTTGAAGAGGAACACAAGGTAGGAGTTGATGTGGTCGGCCGGGTGAGAAATGATGTTGACTTGGGCTAGGACATTAGCAGTAGCAATGGAGAAACCCAGACAGAGGCGAGATCTTTTTTGGAGGTAGAGCTGTCAGGACTCACTGATTCATTCATTCAGTTTATTAATTCAACTGATCTAGGCTCTGAGGATATAGCAGTAAATGAAACAAGCAAAAATGTGCTTATATAGTTTTGAATACTGGTGGGAGGTAGAATGCAGGGGAAGAAAAGGGAGTAAAAAGGATGATTCCCAGGTTTCCTTCCTGAGGGGATGGAGTGATATTTGCTTCATAATGCGATTTCGAGACGCTTTGTTACAAGCTGCTAAGGGGCATCATCTTGCCTTGATTTATCTAGTTCCTTCTCTCCTTTGTGAAGCTCTGGATCCTCTTCTGGTTGTCCTGTGCATTGTTTGTTCCATCATCTGCAACCTTGTGTCAGGGACTAATGGGAGTCAATTCTCAGTGTCTATTAATATGCTGAAAGGTTACCTTTTACATAATCTCTTCACATACTTGTACAGTTCCATCTAGGATGTAGATACACATGGTGCTGGGCTTAAGGTTTCTTCTCCCTTGTTATACTCTGCAAGGTGCTATTCACAACCAATTAACCCCTTCACTCTCTTGCAGGGATGGGAGGACTCCTATCCTGCCCTGCATTGAGTAGCATGTGGTAGTTCCCTGGCTGAATTTGACTTAAAATGATCCCACTTGGACAGCTTTCATTGCACTTGCTGCATGCCATGACCCAAACCCTTCTTTCTACATTTTACTACGTAACTTTCTATATTTTACTACATATGTCTTGCTGACCAGCCAATGCTGGACAAATTGAACTAGGAAGAGATGGAATTCTAGAGGAGATGTACAACTGGAACAAAGATATAGAGGCAGGAAATTCCAGGCAGAGTTTGGGGCTTGCCTGATGATGGCAATCCATTTGAAGGCTATGCTTAGGATGTCCTGTGGAAGACAACTAGTGCTTTTTTAGAGTGTCTAACACCAGCTGGTGAGCCACTTTCATCTCCCTGCTGAGAGAATACGTGGAAGAAGCTTCTCACTTAGAATTATAAACGATCCTAGTGAACATAATTTCAGCAATTACCAATGTTCAGTAATTATGCTAATGCTGATTCACAAAGGGCTGTTATTTGCTCAGCATGTTCTGTGCACATTATCTCTTTACCTGACTAACAGTGTTTTCTCACTGCAGTTACGGTTTGCTTGTCACGTTAAGTGATGTTTGCATCTTTGAGCTTGTCAAGACACTAGGATTAGAACCAAAGTCTTGTTCCCACCCCTATGAAGAAGATTTTCTTGTGGGCCTCTTGATGAGAAGGGAAGGAAAGGGGAAAAAGCAAAAAAGAAGCAGAAAAAGGAACCCTATTGCCTTGTGGGGGAAATTATAGTTCAGAGGTGAAGTGAGTTGCAGAGATACAGAGAGCTAGGATTCATATCATTATCTTTCTCGTTCCTGATAAGGTCTCTGGTGATTAGGAAGGTTGAGAGCTTGCCTGGTCTCCTCCATCTGTAACACAACAACAGTGCTTTTTTTTTTTGGCTTGAAATGGTCAAGTACCATTCTGAGTTTCTGCTTCAAGTTGTAAGAGTGCTTAGAGATCATCTAGGACAGTGATGTTCAAAGCGTGGTCTTTAGATCAGTGGGATCAGCACCACCTGGGAATTTGTTTAAAATGCAAATTCCTGGGTTCTGTCCTAGACCTAGATTCAGAAACTCTCAGTTTTTGTGTTTCAGTCGGTCATGTATATATTTTTTTCCTTGAGATGGAGTCTTGCTCTGTTGCCCAGGCTCACAGCAACCTCCGTCTCCTGGGTTCAAGCGATTCTCCTGCCTCAGCCTCCTGAGTAGCTAGGACTACAGGCATGTGCCACCATGCCTGGCTAATATTTGTATTTGTTTTTAATAGGCACTGCGTTTCACCGTGTTGGCCAGGCTGGGCTCGAACTCCTGACTTCAAGTGATCCACCTGCCTCGGCCTCCCAAAGTGTTGGGATTACAGGCGTAAGCCACCGCACCCAGTTGGTCATATGTGTTTTAACAAGCCCTCCAGGTGATTCTGATGCATGTTCAAATTTGGGAAGGATATGCTAGGTCCTTGATACTGGAAATGTGGACCATAGACCAGCAGCATCAATGTCCTGGGAGAGCTTGTTACCAAAACAACATCTCAGGCCACACCCAGACTTACTGAATTAGAAGATCCGCAGGTGATTTATATGCATGCTGAAGTCTGAGTATCACCCATTCTACTCCAAATGCTTCCACTTACTATTGACAAGAGGCAAAATGACTGGTGGATGTTGCACTCAGTAGTGACAGAACCAGACTGCTATTACTCCTACTAAATAGCTAACATTTATTATGTGCTTTGTGAGCCTCGGAGCTGCTTTTGTATAAAGAGGGCTTACTATGTGCCAGCATTGACCCCTGGACTTTTAAAAAATTACTTTCTTTAGAGATAGGTTTCACTCTGTCATTTAGGCTGGAGTGCAGTGACATAATCATAGCTCACTGCATCCTCGAACTCCTGGGCTCAAGTGATCCTTCTGCCTCAGCCTCCCAAGTAGCTGGGATTATAGGCTTGTGCCACCCTGCCTGGCTGGCTTTTCTCATTTAATTCTCACCATATCCCTTTGAGGTAGGTATAAAAATCCTCTTATCTAGAATGGGTATTTGGCTAGATAACTGAAAAAAAATCAATTCAGGTAAGAAATCATACAAATTATATACAATTTAAACATTTAATTTAAACTTAAGCATATAATTGTACATGCATTCGTCAGTCTTACGGTGTGGGGGTCCAGGTATTTTCCTTGAGTACCCATGTTTCCTTCCTGCTTAAGTTTATATATCGTTTATGATCCCTACCTTAACTGTCTTTGAAGTGGGCAAGAATTCAACCTGTGAAGAAATCTGAGGGCAGGAAGGCAGGAATTCGTCTAGAATTTTGTTTTTCCCAAATTCTGAATTCCGTAGAATTTTTTAAGAAGTGATTTACCTCATACACAGTATTCAAACACAGTTTTCATAGGTGCTTTGATTCTTTTTTTTTTTTTTTTTTGTGAGACGGAGTCTTGCTCTGTCACCCAGGCTGGAGTGCAGTGGCACAATCTCGGCTCACTGCAAGCTCCGCCTCC
>NW_012105542.1:370715-379413 GCF_000951045.1 Mandrillus leucophaeus
TTCACCGTGGTCTCGATCTCCTGACCTTGTGATCCGCCCGCCTCGGCCTCCCAAAGTGCTGGGATTACAGGCGTGAGCCACCGCGCCCGGCCTGATTCTTATATTTAATATTTAATTACATCTGTGATTATAGTAACAAGTATAAATGGTGTTAGCAGGCTTGGAATCAATGCAAGATTAAACAACTCAGCTTTTAGAAGCTGAAGTGAATGAGTGTGTCAAAGAGTAGTTTATTAGCCCTGAACATTCTAGTGCCATGGGTTTGGTCAACATGTCTTAGGGAATAGGCAATGGTAGTTGATACCAAACAGCTGAGCTCTTAACACATGTTATTATCTCTATGAGGTTCAGAAAGGTTAAGGACTCTTCTCAAAGCCACATAGCTAGTAAGAGCTGGAGCTGGTGGGTAGACCCAGCCAGCCTGCATCCAGAGCCCCTACTGAACTCCCTAGATTGTCTGTTTAGGTAAAAAAAGTAGATAATCAGTCTTTTTATCTTGACAAAGTATAAATACTCCTCCTTTTTTGTAACTATAAATACTTCTCCCAATACACACTTCTTCCTGCCCTCACAGTCCTTCTATCCTTAATTTGGAAAGAAAACTTGGTATTCTTGACAGACGAGCAATTGAAATGGATGCATTACTTGATTTAAATGTCCAAGCATCAATATTCTTTGACAAAACATTGTCAGTGCACAGTGGACCAGTTAATGAAGAAAGTAACTGTGGAAGGGGGAATCAATTAGACTGAAAGTTTAGTTGACTCCTTTGATAAAGCATCTGTAAGTAGCTAGGTAGCATGCATTTCTCCTTCCCTCTGCCATACACACCTCTTATTATGTAAAGCATTATACATCCAGTGAAATACTATACCTTATGGTCCTAGTTCTGTTATTATTTCTTTGCACCATCTCTTTTGGTGTGACTTGTTGCTGGTTACTTGCCTTCTATGCCCTGTATGTAAAATGGAGATGAGAATAGTACTTGCCTATCTATTAGAGCTGCAGAGAGGTATACATGGGAAATGTTTAGGACAATATCAGATACATTGTAAATGCCCAGGAAATGGTAGCTATTACTGTTTTTCCAACCCTTTTTCCCTAGGGAAAAGACAAAAGACTTAATTAGATATAGCTAAGGGAAAGCATTCTGTTTTAGCTCTTCTGGCCTTTTATAATCCTAGTCCAGTGCCCACAAGGCCCAATAGATATTTGTAGAAAGTTGAATAGATGAATGGTAGGTCAGTGTTTTTCCCCAATCTGCTTCTGCATCTCATGATGGTCTATGTTATACGGGTTGTTTCTCTGTATCAAAGCCTTTTATACTTCTGTAGTTTCAAAGAATTCTCAGTCTCTCCATCTGCAATTGCTTACTGTCTTCATATTGTCAAGTACAGACTTTTTCTGAACTATGTTTTCAAGGGAATCTTGTTTTCCTCTAATATTCTCAGAAAAATGCCTACAGACAATTGCCTGCAGAATGACAAATGGCTCACATGGCTTGTTGCTCTGCTTTGTTGCTTGGATCTGAGTGCCCTGTGATCTGAGGTTTATGTCTCTTGGCTGCCTCTGTGTCTCACTGTGGTTTTATATCCCCTGGCTTTTTGGCAGAAACAAAACTTAGATTTGTCCTCAATTGAAAACGTCTCAGCTGTGTGTGCAGGAGTCTTCATGCTATAGAAGAAGGAATGGAACTGTGATGGTGGGAAAGACTGAAGGAAGTAATGGAGATGACGATGCAGAAGTAGGTGCTCTTGCAAAGCAGTTCTGGGACAGATAAAGGAAGCAAAGGCAGAGAACCCCAATGCCTTGTAAGTAAGTTCTTTTGTCTTGGCGGAGTTCTGACCTGGAGTTGTCTGGGATAGGACTGGGATGCTAGAAGCTAGGTCAGGTAAATATCCCCGTGGGCATGTGGGGATCACCTGCAGCTCTTTTTGTCTTAGTGGTTGTGCCAAGTGTCTTTCAAGTGCCTCTTCGCCACCCAGAGCTATTCCTCGCCGCCTCTGCTCTTCTCTCTTCCCAGGAGGCTGACTCTGATCGATTGCATGAGCAGGTTCCCGTGCCCTCTAGCTTCAGCAAGTCGGGTCCAGTCAACAGGGACCCTTGGCAGGAGATCAGAGGTTTGGAGGGAGGAGGGTGTGCTCAGGGTATCTGTTCCTCTGAAGGAATTGCCTCAGGCTGGCTGTGCCTTTCAGTGGAAGGCAAATGTTCCCCTCAAGGTGGCTCCTTTTATGAAATTCTCTCCTTCCAGTTCTGGTATCTGTTCTCTCTCTTTGTCATTTTGAGCCTAGAAAAGATAATGACCACACTGTTACTAATCCCGGGGTACTGCACAGTCCCTGAAAGCTTCCCTATAACCTGCCCCCACCTTTGCAAATGGTTCTTTTATCAAGCCCTGTTCATGTGATCCCAGTATAAGCGTGTCTATACTTCATGCCAGGACATTGGCTGTTACAGTCTCAAGTTGCTCTGCCTCCATAGAAAACAGTGGTATCTGAGAGGTAAGAGTCAAAAAGAGATAAAAATAGCACAGTTGGATATGAAAGAGGTGGTTTCAATTGCAAGCAATAGGAAACAGTCTCGGCTCACTTAAGTGGAAAAGGAATTCATTGGTGGGATATTGGGTATGGTTCATAGAATTGGGAAGGCTGAGAATCAGGCAGGAAGCTGGGCAGCAGGGGCCACAGGGGCATTCTGGTTAGGATGATGCTGCTGGTTACTGCTGTGGTGAATGCATTCTCAATTGTAAATGCATCTTTGCTTCACTTCCTTAGGGTTCTGAATCCCAGGTAGGAGCATCTGCCTGGACAATGCTGGGTCACATACAGCATCCTAGCTGCAGGAAGGGGAGAAGTTAAAGCTTCTCTCTTCTTCCAGCTGCATTGGCTTCTTTCCTTCCTCCCCTCCCCATCCCACCAATAGTTTCTTCTGGTTTCTCCAGGGCTAGGATTGAGGAGAGAGGAGACGTATGGTCAGGAAAGGCTGTACTTGGCGGGTACTGTCATGAGCTGGTGTTACTACTCTCTGGGATTGGCAGGTGTTCAAAGCTGAGTCTTAACTCTCCTTGACCGAATCTATCTTCCTTCTGTCTGGCCATCTGGTGTTCTATCTCTTCTGTTGGGAATCCCATCCCTGCTGTTTCCTCCCAGTCATTCTTGGGAGAAATCCAAGATGACCCTGGTATGGCACCCCTCCAAGGGCTGCTCAAAACCTATTTTTTCCCTCAGCCTTTGGAGAAGGCCAGAAAGCATTTAATTTTATCAATCTCATATAATCTGGCTGCTTGTATTGGAGGCAGTCGGCTGGTGTAAAGGTTCAGGGTGGCTTTAGAGCCCACTCTAATAAAAACCGAGAAGCTCTGCTTTCTGTGCTCATCTGCACAGAAGCTGGCTTGATTTTATAAAGACCACCCCAGAACTATCCATCCAAGCTCCTGGACATGAGCCAAGACAGAGAGAGCCCAGAAGGAGACCTAGATGGTTCTCTTGGAACAGGGTTTCTCCCAGAAAAGATTCTCAGACAATATAGAGTTTCTATCAATTTCTACCCTTTCCTAGAAAAAGAACAAAGCCTTCTAATGATATTTAATACTCCTACATTTCCACTTAGCCAAGAACAATGGTGCCCTAGTCTGTCAAAATTGACCATGTTTTATTTGACTGTTATGTGAGCTTTCATTCTGTTTCAAAGGCCTCATTTGCCATTGTAAATAAGCATTTGTTGTTACTGTGTATCCGCCTATGAACTCAGGGCTTTTAGTTAATCTCAAGTCTTTTTTTTTTTTTTTAAATAAGAGATCTGTGTAAATGTAAATAAGGTGAACTTTAGTAGTTT
Source organism: Mandrillus leucophaeus (assembly GCF_000951045.1). Classification (NCBI taxonomy): domain Eukaryota; kingdom Metazoa; phylum Chordata; class Mammalia; order Primates; family Cercopithecidae; genus Mandrillus; species Mandrillus leucophaeus. The sequence goes on from NW_012105542.1 coordinate 374,550, forward strand.
AGGGATCTTGATAGGCCAAACTAGAACCACAGAGCCTGGGACTTGGCTCGAACCTGACATTAATAGGAAGGTCCTATCCCACATGATTCCTGCTTTCCCCGCCCCACTACCCTCAAGCTGTGAAAGGTCAAGACACAGGCTTTTGAGAAAGGATGGAGGCCAAGGAGGCTTCACTAGGTCATTACTATTATCTCAAAGAAATAGAAAAGGTACCAATTGTCATTTTTCTATGATACTAAATTTTAGGAGAGATTTCTAAGATGTTCAAGGATGATGGATATGTAAAATACTGATTTTATTATACAAATAGATCTTGGGATAATATTAGTGTTGGAAGCTTTTGGGGTCTCTGCCTATTAGGCAGGATTGTTTTTATTTAGCCATTTGAGGGGTACAGATGATGCAGATAAAAGAAGTCAAAGACATTCTTTGCATTTGAAGCAAAAGCATCTCATCTCAAATCCCTGTTATCTTCACCATTGCCATTGCCACCCATAATGTCTTCATAAATCTTTATGCATATTCTTTATTACTTTCTTTAGGTAAATTCTTCCAGGTAAAATGACTAGCTAAAAGCATATGAAATTTTAAAACTTATTTTAATGAAAAATTTTACATATTTTATAAAAGTAGGAAAAATAGGGTACAAAGATTTTAAAATCTTCTAACATGCATTGCTCAGCTGCCTTCTGGAAAGTACTATTAAGTTGCACCCTCATGAGTCTTTAGAATTCCCATATCCTGACACTGTGCATGGGACTGGACTTGAAATGTTTTTGGCCAATTCACTGAATGAGAAATGGCATCACATTATTGTTTTAATTTTCATTGATTTGTTTAGTAGTAAGGGTAAACATTTTTCCATGTATTTTTGGTCATTTGTTTCATGATTTCTTTATTTATATACTCTGTTCAATTTGCCCCGCCTATTCCTTTCTTACTAATTTGCAAGAGGTCTTTAAAATGTAAGAATATTAACCCTTTTTCTGGTAAGCACATTGCAGTTATTTCAATTATTTTCTCATTTGTCATTTGCCTTCCAATTTTCTTCATTGTGTTTCTTGACATATTGAAATATTATATATAATAATATGTTATATATATAACATATATAACATATATATCATATATACATATATTTATTTTTGTTTTGAGACGGAGTTTCGCTCTTGTCGCACAGCCTGGAGTGCAGTGGTGTGATCTCAGCTCACTGCAACATCTGCCTCCCGGGTTCAAGCAATTCTCCTGCCTCAGCCTCCCTAGTAGCTGGGATTACAGGCACATGCCACCACATTGGGTTAATTTTTTTTATTTTTAGTAGAGATGGCGTTTCATCATGTTGGCCAGGCTGGTCAAGAACTCCTGGCCTCAGGTAATCTGCCTGCCTTGGCCTCCCAAGGTGCTGGGATTACAGGTGTGAGCCACTACTACTGGCTGAAGTATTACATTTGTATATAGCAAAATCAGTCTAGTTTTTACTGATGGTTTTCCTTACTTTGGTTACTTGCTTAGGACTCAAACATACACATTTCTCTCTATATATAGATATACACACACATATACATGTATATATACACACATATATACACAGAGATGTTTTAATTTATGCATATAGATGTGTATATGTGTGTATATATAACATACCTATATGTTTATATACATAACATACATATAGCACACACACACATATGTGTGTGTGTGTGTATGTTGTCCCTTGATATATGCAGGGGATTGGTGTCTGACCTTCCAGGATACCAAAATATGCAAATGTCAGCCCTTTGTATTGATAAAAGAAAAGCTTCAGTCGAATTAAATTTAAAGGAGTTTAATTGAGCAATGAACGATTTGTGAATCAGCAGCCCCCAGAATCACAGCAGATTCACAGAGACTCCAGCGCAGCCACATGGTGGAAGAAAATTTACAGACAAAAAAGGGAAATGACGTACAGAAATCGGCAGTGAGGCACAGAAACAGCTGGATTGGTTCCAGGTTGGTGTTTGCCTTGTTTGAACACAGTTTGAACACTTAGCCCTCTGAGTGGTTGAAGCACGACCGCTGGGATTGGCCAAGACTCAGTTATTGCTACAGGCGCATGCTCCTAAGTTAGGTTCTCAATCTTGTGTGACTATTAAGCAAGGCTACAGTTCATCCACAAGGACTCAAATAGAGAAGCGCAGAGTCCTTCTCAGACCATATTCAGTTTGCTTCAACAGTATACCTGGGTTTCTCATTCCTCAAATACTGTATTTTCAATCCACGTTTGGTTGAAAAGAATTCGCGTATAAGTTGACCTGTGCGGTTCAAATTTGTGTTATTCAAAGGTCAACTGTAAAACACCACGTATTTAACACTTTAGTAATTTCCTTTCCTACTTTTAAAAATCTTTAATACGTCTGGGATTTATTTGGGTATGTGAATAGTACAAGATAGTATTCCTATTTTTTCTTTTCAAGTAGTTAAATAATTTGTGCAATCCTTATTAATGTACTCTTTTCCTATTGATTTAAAGGGCTGCCATTATCGCATACTAAATATTTATGTCTAAGGCTTTTTATGGTGTTCATTGATCTGTCTAATCTTGTGCAGTACCCAAGTGGCTTTATAATTGAAACTGTATATAATGTTTTACTTTTTGACAATATACCCTGTCTCTAATTCTTCCAGTCAATATTTCCTTTTTCTAAACTTTTTTTTTGGCTTCTCTCAGATGTTTATTCCCTAAACTTCAGAGATGTTCTTACAATTTTATCAATTCCTTTAAATTTATAATTGATTTGGCATAATTTATATTTTTACATACTTAAGTCTTGCCCTCAGGAGCATTTTGTCACTTTCTCTTCTATGGAGAGAAGGGGCCATATTCCATGGCTTCAGTAAGATTTTGATGGGTTCTTCAAAAAATTTTTACTTGTTGATAATTAAATTTATTCTTGGAGATTTTATATTTTTGTTACAACTATGAATAGAATTTCCTCCAGTTTTTTTTTTTTTAACAGATTATGGCATATATAGAGGAAGGTACTCATTTTTAGTATGTATTTTGTAACCACCAAATTTAATGAACTCTTTTATTAGTTCTAGGTTATTAGAATTGATAATTATTAGTTTATTAGAATTGATACTTGTGTTTTCTAAGTAGAAACTGGCATCATTTACAGTAACTATAATTTTGAGTATTTTTCAACACTTTTTTTTTCATTTTTCTCTCTCTTCTTTTTCTCCCTTTTCTTTCTCTCTCCTTTTCTTTCTTTTTCCTTATATTTCCAGCACTTCTAGGATGATGGTAAGAAAACAATGAGCATCCTAACTCAGAATAGAAATCTCTCTTGTTTGTTCACCTTTTTAATTTAAATTATATATGATAATATTTCATTAGTTATTTTGCAACTCTACTAACATGTTAAATTGACCAGAGGTTGAAATTTTCTATTTTTGGTATTCAGTTCTAACTTAGACAAATAGAGGAGATAGTCTTTTACATTATTTTTTCCTGGCTTCTGGAAAAGTTTATTTATTATGATAATTCTCCATTTACAAATTTAAAATAACCTACCTGTAAAATGACTTGGCTTTTGCTCTTTTCATGCAAATCATTCATTTCATTGTAACTATATAAGAGCTTTCCCCTTTACAGGAATGACTCCAGTATTCACTGGTGGGCTCCCAGTAGTCATGTATGTTCTATGGCAGTCTGCTCCCTTGGCTGTAGCTGATTGAATCTTTTCAAGGATTTTTTGATTTGGAAGTAAGGGGACTAAAGAAGCCCCCTTTTGATTGTGGGAGTCATGGGACTAGAAGTCAGGAATTACAGCTCAACTAGATCCTTCCCATGTGAAGGACAGAATGAATCTAATACGGAAAACTGTGCCCAGTGGAGAGAGTGCAGATGGCATGAGTGTCTGGCTGCAGCTGCCCTTGACACGCAGCTCTGGGGAGGGACTCTCATTCCTATAGTTATGTGAGTTGCCCTGTTATCCTTCTAATAAATTCCCAAGGTGAGTTTAAATTTGGTTTTTGGTACTTCTAATCCTGAGAATATAGGTCCTCTCTCTCTTTTAAAAAATATTTCTTACACAATTAATGATTTGCTGGAGTCGTCCAACTTCTCAACTCTTCTTTAGGAATATATAAACTACTCACATTTATTTTGCTGAGGATTTCAAACTGATGAGCAGAGAATTATACCTAATGCTTTCTTATGAGTAAAGAGAAACTCACTACTTAATGTGAAAAAGCTCATATATGTTACCCAGTTTCTTTCTACAGTATTTTCTAGTATAAAACAATTATACTGTTAGAAGCACTGCATTTGAAAGATTATATTATGAAGATATTGCTTCAATATGACAAAAGAAGGTTAGGAGTTAGTTTCAGATCTACAATAAATTATTTTTTCTACAGAAATGTCAATAATAAAGGTTTATTTACTTTTATTTCTGCAGATATATTTTGTCATTGCAAACTAAAAATGAAAAATTGATTTATCAATACTGACAGAAACAAACTCAAATGTCTCCTTACTTGTACTTATATTCTCACATGCAGGAACGTCCCATTCTCCTTGAGTCAACTTTGAACTTAACCTTACACTTTTGCTTGCAGCACAATTTATAAAAGCCAACAGTAAAAAAGAACCGTAGGATGTGAGGATAAATGAAAGTACACATTCCTATGATAATACTCGAGCACTCACAGAAGACTGCTGGGTCTTCTTCTTTTCAGTCAATAGCTTGTCTAATTTTGAACCATTGGTGGTTCCCATAATGTGTATCAGTTAGCTTTTACTGTATAACAAACCACTTCAGAATATAGTTCCTTAAAAAAAATCAACATGATTTTGTGGTTTGGTGACTGGGGCTGGGTT
>NW_012105542.1:379463-381366 GCF_000951045.1 Mandrillus leucophaeus
GTATTCACTGGTGGGCTCCCAGTAGTCATGTATGTTCTATGGCAGTCTGCTCCCTTGGCTGTAGCTGATTGAATCTTTTCAAGGATTTTTTGATTTGGAAGTAAGGGGACTAAAGAAGCCCCCTTTTGATTGTGGGAGTCATGGGACTAGAAGTCAGGAATTACAGCTCAACTAGATCCTTCCCATGTGAAGGACAGAATGAATCTAATACGGAAAACTGTGCCCAGTGGAGAGAGTGCAGATGGCATGAGTGTCTGGCTGCAGCTGCCCTTGACACGCAGCTCTGGGGAGGGACTCTCATTCCTATAGTTATGTGAGTTGCCCTGTTATCCTTCTAATAAATTCCCAAGGTGAGTTTAAATTTGGTTTTTGGTACTTCTAATCCTGAGAATATAGGTCCTCTCTCTCTTTTAAAAAATATTTCTTACACAATTAATGGTTTGCTGGAGTCGTCCAACTTCTCAACTCTTCTTTAGGAATATATAAATTACTCACATTTATTTTGCTGAGGATTTCAAACTGATGAGCAGAGAATTATACCTAATGCTTTCTTATGAGTAAAGAGAAACTCACTACTTAATGTGAAAAAGCTCATATATGTTACCCAGTTTCTTTCTACAGTAGTTTCTAGTATAAAACAATTATACTGTTAGAAGCACTGCATTTGAAAGATTATATTATGAAGATATTGCTTCAATATGACAAAAGAAGGTTAGGAGTTAGTTTCAGATCTACAATAAATTATTTTTTCTACAGAAATGTCAATAATAAAGGTTTATTTACTTTTATTTCTGCAGATATATTTTGTCATTGCAAACTAAAAATGAAAAATTGATTTATCAATACTGACAGAAACAAACTCAAATGTCTCCTTACTTGTACTTATATTCTCACATGCAGGAACGTCCCATTCTCCTTGAGTCAACTTTGAACTTAACCTTACTCTTTTGCTTGCAGCACAATTTATAAAAGCCAACAGTAAAAAAGAACCGTAGGATGTGAGGATAAATGAAAGTACACATTCCTATGATAATACGCGAGCATTCACAGAAGACTGCTGGGTCTTCTTCTTTTCAGTCAATAGCTTGTCTAATTTTGAACCATTGGTGGTTCCCATAATGTATATCAGTTAGCTTTTACTGTATAACAAACCACTTCAGAATATAGTTCCTTAAAAAAAATCAACATGATTTTGTGGTTTGGTGACTGGGGCTGGGTTCAGCTGGGAGATTCTTCTGGTTTTGGCTGGGCAGTTAGCTGCCAGGCCAGCTCAGGGCTGGTTGAACAAGGAGTGGCCTCAACTCAGTGACTTATCTCTACTTCACATAGTCTCATTTTCTAGAAGGCTAGCCTGGCTTTGCTCACATGATGATGGCAGGGTTCCAAGAGAGAGGGAGAGGAAGTAAGGTTTCTTGAGACCTAGGCTTGGAACTGTACAAGGTCATCTCTGCCATATTCTATTGACCAGAATTAAGTCAAAGTAGACTCAATCTCTCCATGACAGGACTTAAAAAGTCACATTGCAAAGGACATGGCTACAATGAGGGGTGAGATTTTAACAATCTGCCACATAATATGAATTGTGTTAATGTAATTCAGAATGCAAACTGTATCCCCAATTAATCAACAGGTTACTTTCTGTTGATGGTGAAGAACTTACCAGAAGGATGTGTACATGTATATATGCTGTGTGTTTTTCAATTTTCTAAATCATTACATTTTGTTTGTATTTTTGTTAATTTATATGTGTCAAACATAGAGTAGGCATTTAAGAGATACATGCTGAATAAATTATTGCATGGTTTCTCTAATATTTTATAGCTAAGATTTGAATTTTAAGTTTAGCAAATATTTTATATTCCTTTTTGTTTAATAGTAAAACATGGAATTATGTAAATTTGTC
>NW_012105542.1:383111-387167 GCF_000951045.1 Mandrillus leucophaeus
TTTAGTTATGTCTCTCAAATTTTGATATGTTTTATTTTCATTATAAATCACATACAAATATTTTCTTATTTCTTTAGTGATTTGTTCTTTGACCTATGGGTTGTTTGAAGTGTATTTCGATTAAAAAAATTTCCAAACAAGTGGCATTTTTTTTTGTTATTATTTGGTCCTGATTTCAAGCTTAATTCCACTGTAGCCAGAGACCTTACTTTGCATGATGTAAATCCTTTGAAATTTGCTGACTCTTGCTTTTGTGCAGGATATGGTCAATTTTTGTAATTAATGTTCCATGTGTCCTTGTATTTAAGTCTTTGTCTCATGCTCTTCTGAGAGAACACAGGCTAAGATATGACAGTTGAGTCTTCATTATGAAACCTAGACTTTATCAATATATAACAATCTTCCTAGTCGTGTTTAATATGTTTTTGCTTTGAAGGTACTTTATCTGATATGAATGTTGTACTTATGCTTTTAAAATTTGCATTTATCTAATACACATTTGCCCTTTTCATATTTAACATAGAAAGACACTTCACTTGTGTCCTTGAAAACCGTATAGTTGGATTTTGTCTTTGACTTAATTTGGGAATTTTTTCTTTTAATAGTGAAATTTTACATAATGGCATTTACTATTAAAACTATTTGTTACTATTTCCTTAGCTTTGTTTCATGTTTTAAATTTTTATGTCTCATTGCTTTTCTTTGCATTGTTTTAAACAAGAGAACTATATTTGCTTTTAAAAATGCCATTTTGGAAGATATATTTTAATCAGAGTAGTGGGTTTTATTAAGATTTTCAAAAACATTCTTTAACTGTTGCTTTTTAAATTTTTATAACTATACATGAAATTATATTTTTCAGTTTTTTTCCTTAATATGCAGTGCGAGCATATTTTTATTCTCTTATCCTCAACCTCTTGGGTTTTATGAACACAATCTAGTGTCTTGCATTAGGTAATCTTTTCTTAAGAATAATTTTTGACATTTGCATTGTTTTATAAACAGATTTACAAGCATGACTTAGACGTATCACCTTTTTGGCTGATTGCAGAACTCACCATTGTCTTTTAATACGTTGATTTCCCCAAAGTTGAGTTGTTAACTATATTATGTCTTGAATAATTAGTGTTCAAGTGGGTTTTCAATTTCCAGAATGATGCATGGTAGCACGTTTTCTAAGTCTTTGTTGAAAACGATTTTGTTTTTGCTTCTACACTAAAAAAGGCGAGTTTTCTGGGTCTAAAATTCTTAGGTCGTAAACTTCCAGACTGTGTCTAGATATTAATCTCTTCTTTGATGCTTGAAATCAGATATCTGAAATGCAGATATCCTTATAATCTTATTACAGATTATTTCTCTAGTCTGGGAAAGCATTCACTTCTTTTTCTTCTTATTGCTTCTGTTCTGTTCTGGTATCTCTTGAAAATGAGTAAGTTATCTTTATGCTGCGTTTTGCCATTTTCTGTCCTCCATTTCCATTATCTTCTTTATCATAATGTTTGTCATTGACTTTTTCTCCTTAATTCTGGGAAAGCTAGTATTTTTGAAAATCAGTATCACTGAATGTTTTATTCAGTATGTTTTATTCTTTTTTCCTCCATGATTAAAAAAGTTGTTACTTCATTTTATTTTTTCATTTTTCAGACTTTTAACACTTTTTTTTTTGCCCTACGGTACCAGGAAAAAGCTATACTGCCTAAAATGAGCCAGGATTGAGGTATCTGTGAAAGTCTTTTCAGAGACTCATTCGCTCTCTCCCCAGATGGATCACTCTTTGTTTGGAGAGAGAATTTCAAACTCTGTGCTTTCTGTCTGGTCCTATCTCCTCAGTATCTATGAGGACTCTTGAAGTTTCTGGCATGTATTTATTTAGCAAATACTTATTGAATACCTATTTTCCAGGTATTCTTCTAGGTACTTGTGATCCATCAGCGATTGAACAGATAAATACCCCTATTTTTTAAAAATTATTTTTGATAGTGGTAAAATATATGTAACATAAAATTTACCATATTAACCATTCTTAAGCATACAGTTCAATAGTGTTGAGTACATTTACATTGCTAGGCATCCAATCTCCAAAATTCTTTTCATCTTTCAAAACTAAAACTCTGTACCCATTAAACAATACCTTAATTATTTTCTCCTCCCCCCAGCCCCTGGAAACTACCATTTTACTTTTTATCTCTATGGATTAGACTACTCTAGGTACGTCATATGCATGTAATTGTACAGATTTTATCCTTTTGTGTCTGGCTTCACTGAGCATAATATTTTCAAGGTTCATCCATATTTTAGGATGTATCAGAATTTCCTTCCTTTTTAAGGCTGAGTAACATTCCATTGCATGTATATGCCATATTTTGCTTATTCATTTATCAATAGGTGCTTGATTTGCTTCTATCTTTCACCGATTGTGAATAATGTTGCTATGAACATGGGTGTACAGATATCTCTTAGAGACCCTGCTTTTATTTCTTTTGGGTACATACCCAGAAGTAAAATTGCTAGATCATATGGCAGTTCTATTTTTAATTTTTTGAGGAACCACCATGTTGTTTTCCACAGTGGTTATACATTTTACATTTCTACTAACAACACTTAGGGGTTCCAATTTCTTCACATACTCACTAACATTTGTTATTTTCCATTTTTTAAAATAGCAGCCCTCCTAATCATCCTTACTCTTATGGAACTCAGATTCTAGCAGGAGTTAGGAGAGGAGAGAAATGACAACAAACATAATATGCCATACATTATGTAGTATTTTATAAGCTGATATAAACATAGAGCAGGAAAGGGGAGGATCAGGAATGGTGGTGGGAGGGGGTGAGATTGGTGCTAATTTAAATAGGTGATCAGGAATGGTGGTGGGAGAGGGTGAGATTGGTGCTAATTTAAACAGGTGATCAGGATAGCTCCACCAGTCCACTGACAAGATGATGAGGAAAGACTTGAAGGAAGTAATGAAGCTGACCTCAAATGGAAAACTTTCTGGTGTCCAGCCTTGTTGGGGTGTTTCTTCTGAGGTTGGATTTTACAGTTCATTTGGACAGGTCTCTGGGGATGGGGAAGTTAGGTGGGGTATTGTTTACGTGTGCTTGAGAAATTCTCACGCCTAAGAGCCCTCATCTCTTCTTGGCAAACCTTCATAGCTGGCTCTGCAATGGGGCAATTGTCACGCTGGGCCCAGACACAGGGTGAGGAGGTAAACTAGGGTGAAAAGTGGCTGAGAGTCAGGTGGCTGGCAAGCTCTGGAGGTTGCTGATCAAGGTCAGCCTGAGCTGGGATAAAGAGAACAGGGCCGATTGGGAGTATGTACAGGACACAGGTCAGGAACAGGCAGTAAATAAACATGAGGGGTACATGCAAAGCCTGAGCATATGACAGGTTTCAAAGTTCTAAGCTAAGTCTGGGGCACAATTTGGAAAATGGGGAGAGACTATGGGCAGCTTGGGGGATATCTGTGACTCATAGACTTATTAGACTATGAGATGGGGTTTGAGGGCTGGTGAGAGATCTTTGTATGACCGGAACATCCAGGTCAGAGACTGGGTGACCAGGACAGTCAAAAGCTGGGTGGAATTTGGATTCTGAGACATTTGCTCCCAGCAGTGGGTGAAGGTGGACATATGGGATATGGGTGGCCAGCTAGCTGTAGTGGAAAGTGAGGTGGCAGAGGGGACAGCTGCAGCAGTTTGCTCCTTGACACAAAAACTTCTCAGCCCTTCCTCAACTGTGACTTTTGTGGAAACTCTCATTGCCTCTCCCAGTGTGCTTCCTCCTGCACCTTTCTCTTGAGAACAGACTCTGCCCCTTAACTGCACTGGTCCAGCCTGAGTATCCCATCCCTAGCCGCCATGATGACTTCATGGTAGAAATGACCACAGTTGGAGAAATCAGTCTTTCTCCAGGAATTTTTTCTAATTTGAGCTAGCAGGGAGGTCACTCTTGGCTGTTTCATGGAGCTACAACGGTGTGATTGCTGGTGACCAAATTCTCTGTTTCTTGGAGAGTCTGTCTGCAAGGAGGAGGAGAGGGAAAGGGAGAGGGAGA
>NW_012105542.1:387832-436704 GCF_000951045.1 Mandrillus leucophaeus
ACTATTATAACAAAATTTCCATACTAGTGGCAGCCCTTCTTTTCTGGAATCTCTCTCTTTTTTGGTTTTGTGGCTCTCAGGTGTCCCAGCTCTCTAACTGGATCCCCACTCTTCCTTCTGCTGGCTGCTGTTTCTTCTGCTGCTCCATGGTGTCTTTACCCATGATTCTGTACTTCCCTGTCTACTTTTTGCTTTCTAGCCATTATCCTCAGATAGCTCACCTACTCACACAGCACTAGCTGTCACTGCTGGGGGAGACCCTTCAACTCTCCACCCTAGAGCTCCAGTGGCTGGTCTGGATGACAGCTACATCCATATAATGCCTCACAATGGTCCAGAAACGTATTACTACAGTGTGCAATAAGAAAAACATGGGCTTTTGAAACTAGGCAGGCCTGAATATAAATACTGGATCTAAGCATAATGAACTATGGGCATATCTTAGAGATCTTGCAGGTTTGGTTCCAGAACACTGCAATAAAGCAAACATGGCAATAAAGAAAATGTTTCAATGAAGTGAATATCACAATGAATTGAGTCACATACATTTTTTGGTTTCCCAGGGGTTAAAAAACTTATGTTTACAATATACTGTAGTCTGTGAAGTATGTAATAGCATTATGTCTAAAAATGTAAGTATGTAATTAAAATACTTTTTTGCCAAAAAATGCTAATGATCATCTGAGCCTTTAGCGAGTTGAAATATTTTTTGCTGGTGGAGAGTCTTGCCTTGATGTTGATGGCTGCTGACTGATCATGGTGCTGGTTGCTGAAGGTTGGGTGGCTGTGGCAATTTCTTAACATAAGACAACAATGAAACTTGCTGCATTGATGGACTCTTCTTCTCCTGAAAGGTTTCTAGGTAGCATGTATTGCTGTTTGATAGCATTTTACCCATGGTAGAACTTCTTTTAAAATTGTAGTCAATCCTCTCAAACCCTGCTGCTTGTTTTTCAACAGAATTTATGTAATAAACTAAATCCTTTGTTGCAGTTTCAACAATGTTCACAACATCTTCACCAGGAGTAGATACCCGTTTCAAAAGAAAAAAAAAACAATTTTTTCCTCACTCATAGAAGCAACTCCACATTTGTTAAAGTTTTATCATGACATTGCCGTAATTCAGTCATATCTTCAGGCTCCATTTATAATTCTAGTTGTCTTGCTATTTCCATCACATCTGCAGTGACTTCCTCTACTGAAATCTTGAACCTTTCCAAGTCATTCATGAGGGTAGGAATCAACTTCTGGGAAACTCCTGTTAATGTTGACATTGTGACTTCCTTCCATGAATCGTGAATGTTCTTAATGGTATCTAGAATGGTGAATCCCTTTCCAGAAGATTTTCAATTTACTTTTTCCAGATCCATCAGAGGAATCACTATCTATGGCAGCTATAACCTTATAAAAGGTATTTCTTAAATAATAAGACTTGAAAATGGAAATCACTCCTTGATTCATGGGCCACAGAATGGATGCTGTGTTATTAGGCATGAAAACAACACTATTACCCTTGTACATCTCTATCAACACTCTTGGGTGACCAGGTACATGGTCAATAAGCAGTAATATTTTGAAAGGAATCTTTTATATCCGAGGAGCAAATCTCAACAGTGGGCTTAAAATATTTGTAACTCATATTGTAAAAAGATGTGCTGTCATCCAGGCTTTGTTGTCCCATTTATGGAGCCAGGCAGAGTAGATTTAGCATGGTTCTTAAGGGCCCTTGGACTTTCAAAATGGTACATGAATACTGGCCTCAACTTAAAGTTGTCAGTTGTATTAGCCCCTAACTAGAGAGTCACCCATTCCTTAGCAGTTTGAAAGCAGGCATTGACTTCTCTCTAGATGTGAAAGTCCTAGATGACATCTTCCTCCAACAGAAGGCTGTTTCATCTGCACTGAAAATCTGTCATTTAACATAGTCACCCTCATTGATGATCTTAGCTAGATCTTCTGGATAACCTGCTGCAACTTTTACATCAGGAGTTTGAGACCAGCCTGGCCAACATGGTGAAACCCTGTCTCTACTAAAAGTAGAAAAATTAGCTGGGTATGGTGGCACACGCCTGTGGTCCCCAGCTACTTGGGAGACTGAGGCAAAAGAATTCCTTGAACCTAGGAGGTGGAAGTTGCAGGGAGCTGAGATTGCACCACTGCACTCCAGCCTTGGTGACAGAGTAAAACTCTGTCTCAAAAAAAAAAAAAAAATTATGCCAAAAAAAAAAAAAAAAAAATTATGCCTGTATATCTTGTGTTTTGATCAGGACACATTTGGTTGTATGAAAATCCATCCTCACTAGTAAAGAGGTGTTTTAATTTAGAGAAATAAGGAGCATCTCACTGGCATCAAATAGCAAGAGACAAAGTATATAGGTGGGCTGTGGTGTTCAAAAACCTGTCTACAAATTACTTGACATTTCTCCATCAATAGAGAGGGTCTGTTTCACCTCCCCTAAACTACTTCTGGCCTCCACGCCTTGCTGCTGAGTGTAGAATGCATCAGGAGTGGATGCCTCATGACTTCCTCGGCTAGGTCATAAAAGGCAATGCAGCTTCTGCCCAGCTCTCTCGGCAGACCTAGGCCTTTGGAACATTGAGCAGCTTCCAGGAAGACTTACAGGTTTCTGAAACCACCTTGAAGGGAGAGACCATGTGGAAAGACCATGTAGAGATAGAGAAAGATGCCCGAGGAGCCCAAGTTGTTTCAGCCCCACCGGTGTGATCCTCCCAACTCAGGCCTCCAAGATGCAAGTGAGCCATCCATCCAACCATTGATTGCAGCGTCAGCCACTGTTCGATGGCAACCACATGACAGACCTCAAGTGAGAAGCACCTCATTGAGCCCAGCCTACCCCAGAAATGTGCGAAATAAGAATAATAGGATTATTGTTCCTTCATACAGCTCAGTTTTGGGGTGATTTGTTACAGATCAATAGAAAACTGAACATAGGTTGAGGGTATAAGATTTGGAAAGCTGAGTTTATGCCCTCTGTCTCTGATGAGGCTATGAGGCCTTTTGTCCCTGCATTTTACTGTGCCCCGTGCTTTCTTCATCTGCATCTCTCTGCAGCTGAGGTTTCTGTTGCTCAGGACTCCTCTGCTCTCCACAGCTTCAGCTTTGACTCATGTGGCTCTGGCTTTAGTTTTGAACTCCTACCATCTCCTAACAGACCCAAACTCTGGTTCACTTGGTTGAGATCCTCAGTAGAGTGAACTTGATCACCTCACCATGGTCTATGGGATAGATTCCCTGGGTGAGATGCCTCAAGGTGGTCAATTGTGGCTGAGAGTTGTGTGTGGGAATATCAGTGTGGTAGCAAGGATGCAGGCAGAGTTAAAATGTTTTAAACAAAGGTGAGGATGGGAAGGTAGTGGTCAGCATCTTGAGCTCAGCTTAAGCAATTTATTTTCTTTTTTTGCATTCATAACTAAAAATTTGATGTTGAGAGTAAATAGGCAGAGATGCTTAAATTAATTTCTCAGAGTTTTGGTTATCAAATGATAATCTATGTATAAAATATCCAATACAGGTGCCTGGCAGATGAAAGACAATCAACAAGATTAACTTCTCCCTGCCTTCTGCCCTTCTTTTTTCCTGTCTAAAAGAAAAAAAAAATTCTAAAATCCAATTCCTTGTCTTAGCATTTTAAGTTGCATTCCTTTCAACCTCATCCTCCTCCAGTTCTCTGCTGAACCTTGTACCCTGGCCAAACAGTTTGTTTTAAATAATCCAGGAAATAATGGGAGATTTTTCATGCTTTCTTCATCATTGCACAAGTGATTTTCATACAGTAGTTTCTAAGTAAACATTTTGGGATGGATTGGCTGTCGATCAATTCATCTAGAAGTCATATAAATCATGATGATTGGTCATTCAGAGCCAATCCCCGACTGACCAGTCGTCAATCTTTCAGTGGCTGCCTGTGGCTGAGTGGATGAAATTCACACTCTCACCATGCCTTACAAAGCCCTGTGTGATCTTGTGTCTGCTACCTCCCCATCATTGCTCATTAATCTTCAGACAAACCATCCCTTTCCTTGTTTATTACACAGCTCCTTCCTGCATGAAAAACCTCCATCCATGCTATTCCATGTTTCTGAAACATTCTTCCTCTTACCTCTTCACCTGTCTATCTTCTGAGTCTTAACTTAAAGATCACTTTCTCACTGCCTTCTCCTTCTGCATTACACTAAGTCATGTCCCTTCTTCTGTCTTATTATGGGACCTGGAACTTTCCTTCACTACATTCATTGTAATTACAATAACATCAATATATATAGGCTGATTTATATAGTATCTATACCCAACTAGACTGCAAACAACTTGAAGGCAGTGGTTGTGTCTGTCTCATTCACAATTGTACCTCTGATGTTTATCATGGTGCTTGGCTCAATGTAGACATTGAGCCATTATATGAATA
The DNA here is from genome assembly GCF_000951045.1 of Mandrillus leucophaeus. Classification (NCBI taxonomy): domain Eukaryota; kingdom Metazoa; phylum Chordata; class Mammalia; order Primates; family Cercopithecidae; genus Mandrillus; species Mandrillus leucophaeus. The sequence continues at coordinate 392,257 of NW_012105542.1, forward strand.
AATAGAAGATGGTCACTAACACTTATTTGGTGCTTACAGCATGCCAGGCGTGTTGTAATCTCATTTAATAAGATTGAGTGAATGAGTAAATGTGCATAATGTAAACTGTTCTTCTGATTTAGAAAAAAAGTCAGTATTTTAAAGCCTTCACACACTATAGCACATCTCCTAGGTGCTCAGTGGATGGTATACTATCAACTTACTTTACTAAGTTTGACAGCACTGTCTAAAGAACCCTCTGAGACTCTCTGTGTAGCAGAAGAAATTACCTAGTACTGTCATTGTGATTCTGAGTGAAAGAGGGCAGGTTGGGTTCAGCCTTTTCTCCACATTTCAGTCCGTGGTTTGCTCTGGTTTCCTCTGACCCGTAACACTATCTGATAGAAGATTCTCAAGGCCTGATCATTTTTAGATGTTTATTTGCCTCTCTGCTCGCTAAGATGTTCATACCTATTTGTCACCTACACTAAAGAACAGGGCTGGCCCGCCAGAAAATAGCTGACAGATGAGTTTGTGTAATGAGAAAATTAGAACTTCACAACTCCTGTGCAAGCTTAGAGTCCATCGTAATAGCTTGGAGCTTGCAGCAGCTCCTGAGTAGAAGGGAGACCTGATTCCAGGAAGAAATATGATAATTGGAGGCCCCGGGGGAGGTCAACTGACTTTGGCCAAATAGGAAATTACCTTCAGTTGCTCTGTTACTGTAATTCAGCAACTCCAATTATCACAAGGTGATAAAGTGTACATGTCTGGATCCATTAAAGGAGCTTTAATGAAATCATTATACTTATGATGCCTAATTGTAGCTGGTATTACTCCCATGATTAGTGTAGGGCTAGTGAAATATAAGGAATCAAAGAACGGGCCAGTTAATACAATATGTGAAAATTCTCCCATGCTGCTTCACGTTTAGGGTGAGGATTGGGCGTTTCCATGGGGCAGACAAAAGCACAAAGCAGAAAACAGCTCCTCTGGGAGGGAAAGAAAGAGTAGGTGCTTCTAAACTCTGGACTGATTGTTACTCAAGCAATGAATCTGATTCGGAGCTTTCTGGTTGCCATGGCAGGTGAGGAAACAAAAAGATACTCAATGTTCATTTCTTGACAACAGGCAGCACACACATTTATCTACCAAAACGGCATTCTTTAAATTTCTGCAACTTAATTCAAATAGAAATTTATCACTTGGCTTCTGGTAGCTTCTTCCTCCTCTAATTCCTTTATGGCCTCTCCTCCCGACTTTGAGCTAAGCACCAATTCATCTCCTATTCTACCTCCTTCACTTCTCTTTTTCAATCTGTAGAAACAGGGAAGAGTTTGGTTGAAAATTGTTTTATCATCAGCACAGAGGTTCTTCCACTGTCTTTCTGAGCCTCAGTTTTCTCTTCTGTGAAAATGGTGATTGTGTTATCTCTTTAGCAGGGCTGTTTACATAATCAGTGCTTATTCTACAAATGTGTAGTGAGTGCTTTCTGTGTGCAGGACTGTGCTTGTATAATAGACATTGCGCATAATATGACATAGTTATCCTCAACTGTAAGTGTAGGAAGGCTGTGAAGGCATTTTGCTTGTTCAATAAATAAATAAACCTCTTGCTAACAACCATATATACATATATATATATATATATATTTTTTTTTTTTTTTTTAAAACAGGCCAACTGCTTTAAATCGGCCAATTTCCTAGACAATGCCAGAAATGCTCACCATGAAGACGTACATTATATCCCTTTATGCCTAAGGAATATTTTGCTATGCATTGTCATAAACGCAGGAATGATTATGTTCGTTTTATAGATGAGAAAACTGAGGACTTCAGAGGTTAATTGACACTGAATCTGAGTTAGCAGCAGCATATAGGAAGTTTATCTTCCTGGTTTTCTCAAATGAGGGATGCATATGATTTTCATAAGTGCTGTACAGTTATTTGGAGCAGGATGCTGGTTGTTGACTTTTAAATTTGGATTTATATCATATGCCATCTTCTAACCCCTATAATTATTTTTAAATTATGATGTACCATAGGCTTATTGTAAAACATGAAAAAAAAAAAACCCCAAAGTATGTATGAAAGGTGACAATGTGAAAACCCCTGCCCCCGTTTGTCTCTTGTATCCCACCCTCCACAGTTGATCACTCTTCACCATTTTGGACACCTTAGGCAGGCTGGAGATTCTGCCAGAATTTTACAACATTCAATAATATGATGAGCCTAGAAATGCCAATCACTTCTTCCAGCCTGATGGGCTTCCTGGGGGAGTTATGTGCTAAAAGCAGACACCCAGTGGGAGATACAAAACTGCCTTATTAGGAGCAGAGACAGTGACTGATACCTACTGGTGCAGAAGTCTGAACTCCCACTTGGAGGCAGGAAGCAAAGAACCACCCATGTTTTTAATGCAGTGACCCGGCCCATTAGCACCCTTGTTTAATCAATGTCTTAGGTTTTGGTCAGTTAGACTGGAGATACCTCTTCCCTTTGGGGAAGCTAAGGAAGAGCTGTGGTGGTGGTGGAGTGGCTTGTAGCATCTTTTCTCCATGGGGTTGTATAAACTAGCCTGGACTTGAGTAGTAGTACTGTTCCTACCCTGCAGCCCAGGTCTTCCTACATCCCCACAGTTCTCTCTTGACTGCAAGCCATGGGAAGCCTGGCGAGCAGCATTTGCACCAGCTTTAGCATCTTATCTCCCAGCTTCTCTGGGCAGTTTCCCTCTAGACCTTTCCTGGTCACAGGTCTGGCTTCTGACTCTTTAAAGATCCCAGGTGCCCACCCAGTGTGGTGTAGCGCTCTTTGAAATGCCTCTTCTCTCAGCCTTCATTTTCCTCCCAGGTTTGGGATCAGAAACGCCTGACTTTGGTGCTGGAAGGCAGGCTGTTCTGTGTTCTCGAGTAGGAAGTGTCTCTGTCAGGCTTGAGCTGGCTTAAAATGGATCTGCCTTACATTGATATAAAAGCGTTTCGGATCTGTTCATGTACTCATTGCTCACAAACTATCTTTTAGTGTCTGTGGTGATGCCAGTTCCTGTGTGTGTATGTGGCCAAGTAGGGGTGGGTTGTTTACATATATGAATCAGGATCTTCCTTCTCCACAAAATTTATTTCATTCATTCAGTATTTATTGAGCATCTACCATATGGCAAACGCTGTGTAGCTAGGTGCTGGAGATATAGAGGTGCAAACAAGGTCTCATGTCTTTCCTCACATATCTTAGACACTAGTGGAGAACAGAGACAAAAAAGTAAACATGAGGCTGGGTGCAGTGGCCCACGCCTATAATCTCAGCACTTTAGGAGGCCGAAGCAGGCAGATCGCTTGAAGCCAGGAATTTGAGACCAACCTGGCCAACATGGTGAAACCCTGTCTCTACAAAAAATATAAAAGTTAGCCAGGTGTGGTGGCACATGCCTGTAATTTCAGTCACCTGGGGGGCTGGGGCACAAGAATCGCTTGAACCCAGGAGGCAGGAGTTGCAGTGAGCCAAGATCGCACTCCAGCCTGGGTGACACAGTGAGACTTTGTCTCAAAAAAAGAAAAAAAAAAAAAAAAAAAAAAAGCATGAAAATACAAACCATGGTCCTTTTATGCTACAGATACAAGATGTTTCTACTTGTAAAGTTGTATTCATATTTCTTGAGACAATGTGGTGTGGTTGGCAGTGCATGAATAGCTTATCTACATTTTTTAAGCTTTATTTTTTTTTTCAACTACAAATTGAAGGTGCTAGCTGCAACTGAATCAAAGTGGGTACCCCTGGTGGAGGTTTCTTTCTAAGGACAGTGCCTAAGGCGAAAACTGAGCATAGTCAAAATTTCCCCCTTAAAAAAATTTACAAATCCTTTCAATCATTCACAAAGTCCAACATACATAGTTTTCCATATACTTTACAATGTATAAATTCACAACATAAGCAATTCATGGGCAATCATATATAGTATTTGAGTTGATATGCAAATTTTAATTTTGTAGTACTGTGTTTGTAAATTTTTGAAGATGGCTAAACTATGAAATTGCTAATATTTGAAACTGTTAAACCTATAAAAATTGTTATTTCACCTGATCCAACCCAATAAGTCACTATTTTTCTCTTTTGCCTTATACAGCATTAAATTGATGTTATTCTATATGGGACTCTAACTGCAAAGAATTTTTACAGCGATACCATTTTTGGGGGTGATAGAAATATTCTAAAAATTGGGATTATGGTGATGGTTACACAATTCTGTAAATTCACTAAAAGTCATTAATTTGAACTCTTAGAATGAGTACATTTTGTGATATATAAATTATGCCTCACTAAAACTATTAAACAAAATGAAAGAGCTCAAGACCAGATACATTGCTGAGGTCTGGTATATGGAGTTTTCCATGATGCATTTGATGAGGTATCTCACAACATCCCTTGTGAGTTAAGTCAGGTCTGGCTATTCTGTATAAGAAAAGGCTCAGAGGGGTAAGGTGACTGAGCCAAGGTCACACAGCATGTACCTGGCAGAGTAGGGATGGAAATACCATCTGGGACTGAGACACTAGGCCGATTTCATTTCTTTTCATGCAACCGGAGTTGGAGGAGCTCCCCTCCTTCTCCCTATCCCTCTGAATGCTCTGACTTGGTTTGCTCCAAAATATATCTTGGGAACTGAGCAGCCTGGGAGTGGAATGACTGTGGAAAATGGATTTGCACAACTGCCTCCCTGGGCGGCCCACTTTGGAAACCATTTGTGACCTGTAATTGACCATGACGATACAAAAATTGGAAGCTGAAAATTATAAACATCTGAGGTTATTAGATGGTGAAATTGCAGCTTCCCATCACCCTGCTGCTTCCTGACTTCTCAGTTTTGCTTCTGGGGGCTAGAGCTTGTCAAATCCTCATGATACATCCCCCCTCCCTTGCCTGAATGTGCTCCAGGCTACCTGTTTCCTCTGCTCAGGGGAAAATGGACAAGAACCCTCGTTCCCAACTGGGTGAGCCACTATGCAGAGGAGAGAAAAACCTCTACTTGTCCCATCAGATTCTATCACATCGCATCCCTTTGAAGCTGTGCATCTGATCTGAGTCATCATCAGGGCTCCCCACTTGCTTGGCCTGACAAGGGCTTGCAAGGCCTCCCGTTACCTCTCTAAGCTCATCACCCTCACTCTGACCTTAATCTCTCCCTGCTCACGATGATTGACTAACCTCCTGGCTACTCCTCCAATGTGTCAACACACTCCTGCCTCCACGTGTTGGCACTGGCAGCGCCCCTACCTGTAATGCTCTTTCCCCAGACATCTTCATGGCCAGCTCCTGCAAGCCTTTGGCCAAATGTCACCCTTTCAATGACGTCTACCCTGACTACCAGGCTCTATCAGACACCCGCAGTTTCTTTTCTCCTTACTCTGCTTAATTTTTTCCCACATTGCTGATTATCTTCCACAACAACATATCATATAATTTGTATGTCCCATTTAGGATTCATTGTCTACGTTCCTCCTGGGGATATCAGATCCTTGAGGGCAGTGCTATTGCCTATTTATTTACTGATACATCCTAAGTGTCAATGAAGAGTGCAAATTAATCTCCAATAAAACTTCACGGCATCTTTTTTTAATGACAGCTTTAGGGAGGTATAATTCACATATCATGCAATTCGCCTATTTAAAGTGTACAATTTAATGTTTTTTAAGATGTTTGCAGGGCTGTGCAACCATCACCACAAATCGAACATTGTCACCACCCTCAAAAGAAACCCTGTACCCTGTAGCCATTTTTCATTTCTCTCTAACCTCCTGTTAGGAGAGGCAGCCACTAATCCACTTTCTGTCTCTAGATTTGCCTCTTTGAACATGTTATATAAATGGAACCATGCAGTATATTTTGAAGCTTTAGCCATGTTGTACTGTATGCTAGTACTTTGTTTCATTTCAGAGCTGAATAATCCATTGTGCGAGTATATTACATTTTATTGATATATTCATTAGCTCATAGATATTAGGGTTATTTCTACTTTTTGACTATTATAAATATTGCTACTATGAATGTTCACATACAAGTTTATGTGTAGACATATGTTTTCTGTTATCTCGGGTATATACCTAGGAGTGGAATTACTGGGTCTTCTGGTAACTCTCTATTTAACCTTTTGAGAAACTATCAGACTTTTTTTTAATGGCTGCACCATTTTATAATCTTACCAGCAGCATACGAGGGTCATCTTACGTCTTTTAAAAGTTAAACGTCTCAGTCAACAAAGAGATCCTAAATGTTTTGCTGAACAAAACATTCTGATGTCATTCAAACACGTGTCACTGTGTTTCTTTCAAATAGGTATTTTTGAGATGACTTTTCTCCTTTCTCTCTTCTCTGTGTGTTTCAGACCCCCATTCCCTAGAAACATTTTGAAAGAAGTCTTGGGAATTCCCAGGGATACCAGGATGCATTTGAGATTGATGTATTAAACTAAAGTGAGGTGGTCCTGGCCTCTGGTGGCTGAGCATTTTTGTGCAGTGTGGCCCTTATAAATGACAGGGCCTGGTTGTAAATTGTGATTTTGTGGTCTTTTTCCACAATGTGTAGAATAGTGCTCTACATAAAAGTGGAACTTGGACATAACAGGTGTTCGGTTAGTATTTTTTAAATAACTGGCTGAAGTAATCATGGCAGGTGTAGTCTCAGATGTTGGGAGTGCTCAAAGTCTACTTGCTTCCTCAAATATTTATTGTTCCTTATAGTGACCCTGAGGGTAGAGCAGATGTTGTTGGTGCCATGCTCAGATACCCCCTACCTTCAGCCCACTCCAGAGGTTACCGGCAAACTATTCTGGTATGTGGTGGCAGCTCTGTGTCTCTGTCTGAGGGCATTTTTTGGTCACAGATGGTTGTTCACCATGCATGTGCAGCAGCCAGAATTTCTGGGGACCCCAGGAACAACTCAATCATTGAGGGCTGGGAGTTGGTGATAAATACCCCAGCTTACTTGCCAGCCAGTTGGGGAAAAATCCTTGGATGTAACCACAGTCTCAGGATCCCTAATGGGATTGGGCCCAGTGGCCCAAAGTGGTAACCAGCCCTCTTTTCTGGCTTACTTTTAATTCCTGTCCCATTCCCCACTCCCTCTTGGGGCTATTGGGATCACATCACAAATACATGATTGTCACCTGAATCCTTGTCTCAGCATCCACTCCTGATGAAGCCCAGCCTGAGGCAACCCTTAGGATTTTGTATTCATGGACTACCTGGCTGGTCAGCAGAAAGCAGCTCCTGGTCTGTGATAGTCCTGCCGGGCACCTGGCAGTGAGTAAAGATTTGGTTTGAATTTGCATGTCAGAGATTTGGAATTGGGACTAATCAGCTGTGACTGGTGATTCCAGGATGCACCAGAGGGAGGACAGATGGTATTATGAGTGCTTGGAGAGGGTAAGGCAGCATGTGGGAGGGGCAATCTGCAACTCAGGGATTATACAGAGTGTCCCTCACCAGGAGTATTAGTTTGTTTTGCATTGCTATAAAGGAATACCTGAGACTGGGTAATTTATAAAGAAAAGAGGTTTATTCAGCTCATGGTTCTGCAGGTTATAAAAGCTTGGTGCCAATATCTGCTCAGCTTCTGGTGAAGCCTCAGGGAGCTTACAGTCATGGTGGAAGGGAAGGGATAGCAGGCATGTCACATGTTGAGAGAGAGACGAAGAGATTCTAGGCTCTTTAACTCTTTAGCTCTTGCATGAACTCATTACAAAGGTGAGAGCACCAAGCCAGTCATGAGGGATCCACCTCCATGACCCAAAGGCTCACTTCCAACTAGGGATCACCCTCAACGTTTGGGATCACATTTCAACACGAAATTTGGAGGAGATAAATATCCCAACCATATCATTCTGCCTTTGGGCCCTGAAATCTCAGTCCTTCAAACATTGCAAAATAAAATCATCCCTTCCCAATAGTCCCCCAAAGTCTTAACTTGTTCTACCATGAATTGAAAAATCAAAAGTTCAAAGTCTGATTTTATAATCAAGGCAAGTTCTTTCCATCTATGAATCGCTAAAGTTAAAAACAAGTTATTTAGTTCCAAGATTTAATAGTGGTACAGGCATTGGGTAGACATGCCCATTCTAAAAGGGAGAGATTGGCCAAAAGAAAGGGCAGCATGCCCTGTGCAAGCCCAAAACTCAGTAGGGCAAACATTAAACCTTAAAGCTCCATAATTATCTCCCTTGACTCCATGTCCTGCACCCAGAGCACACTGGTGCAAGGGGTGGGATCCCAGGGCCCTGTGTAGCTCCGCCCTTGTGGCTTTGCAAGGTGCAGCCCCGAAGGCTGCTCTCATGGGTTGAAGTTGAGTGTCTGCAGCTTTTCCAGGCTGAGGTTGCAAGCTGCTGGTGGCTCTATTGTTCTCAGGTCTGGAGGATGGCAGCTCCTTCTCCACAGCTCCACTGATCAGTTCCCTGGTGAGTACTCTGTGTGGGAGCTCCAATCCCACATTTTCCTTCTACACTGCCTTAGTAGAGGCTCTCTGTGAGAACTTCACCCTTGTGGCAGACTTCTGCCTAGGTACCCAGGCTTTCTGTTCCATCTGCTGAAATCTAGGTGAAAGGAACCAAGCCTCCTTCACTCTTGCATTCTGCCAGCCTGTAGACTTAACACCACATGGAAGTTGCCAAGGCTTATGATGGCTTGTGCTCTTCAAAGTGGCATCCCAAGCTGTACCAGGTACCCTTTGAGCCACAGCTGGAGCTGGGGCAGCTGTGATGGGAGTAGCAGTCTCCAAAGGTGACACAGGGCAGTAGTGTCCCAGGCCTGGGCCCTGAAATCTTTCTTTCTCTGGACTTGTGATGGGAGGGGCTGTTTCCAAGATTTCTGAAATGTCTTCAAGGCTTTTTTCCTGTTGTCTTGGATATTAGTACCTGGATCCCTTTTAGTCGTGGAAATCTCTCTAGCAAGTGGTTGCTCCACAGCCTACTCGTACTCCTCTCCTGAAAATGCTGCTTCTCTGTGACATGGTCAGGCTGAAGATTTTCCAAATGTTTATGCCATACTTCTCTTTTTAATTAGAGAGAAAAAATTGGTACCAGGAGTGAGGCATTTGTATAAAGATACCTGAAAATGTGAAAGCCACTTTAGAACTGGGAAATGGACAAAGGTTGGAAGATTTTGGAGAGCTCAGAAAAAGACAATAAAATGAGGGAAAGTTTGGAACTTCTTAGAAACAGGTTAAGTAGTCGTGATCAACGTGCTGATAGAAATACGGGTGGTGAAGCCTAAGCTGAGGCCGTCTCAGCTGGAAATGAAGAATTATTGGATACTGGAGCAAAGTTTGCCCTTGTTATGCCCTAGCAAAGAACTTGGCTGCATTGTGCCCAGGTCCGAGCAATTTGTGGAAGGGTGAACTTCAGACTGATGATGGAAGACTAATGGAAGAAATTTCTAAGCAGTGAAGCCTTCAACATGTAGCATGGCTGCTTCTGACAACCTGTGATCAGATGTGGAAACAAAGAAATGACTTAAAATTGGAACTTATGCTTGGAAGAAGAGCATAAAATTTGGAAAATTTGCAAGCTGGCCATGAGGTAGAGTAGGAAAGAGTGTTTTCAGAAGAGAAATACAAGTTGGCTGTGCAGCAACCACTTGCTAGAGATATTTGCAAGAGTAAAAGGGAGCCAAGTGCTGAAAATGAAGACAATGGAAAAAAGGCCTCAAACTCATTTCAGAAATCTTCGAGGCAGCCCCTCCAATCACAGGTTCAAAGGAAAGAATGGTTTTGGGGGTCAGACCTAGAGTGCCACTGCCCTGTGCTTCCTCATGACCCTGCTCTTCACATCTTGGCAGCTCTGGCTCCAGTCTTAGCTCAAAGGGTCCCACATATAGCTTGGGCTGCTGCTCTGAAAGGTGCAAGCCGAAAGCTTTGGTAGTTTCCATGTGGTGTTAAGTCTTCAGGCTGGCAGAATGCAAAAGTGAAAAAAGCTTGGAAGCTTCCACCTAGATTTCAGAGGATGTGTCAGAAAGACTGAGTGCCTGGGCAGAAGCCTGACACATGGGTGGAACCCCACAGAGAGCCTCTACTAGGGCAGTGTGGAAGGGAAATGTCCACCAGGGAACTGCCTAGTGGAGATGTGGGAAGGGGGCTGCCCTCCTCCAGACCTGAGAAAGATAGAGCCACCAGCAGCTTGCAGCCTCAGCCTGGAAAAGCCACAGGTACTCAACTCCAACCTGTGAGAGCAGCCTTGGGGGCTGCACCCTGCAAAGCCACAGAGGCAGAGCTGCCAAGGCATTGGGATCACACCCCTTGAACCACTGTGCTCTGGATGTGGGACATGGAGTCAAGGATAATTTTGGACCTTTAAGGTTCAATGTCTGCCCTGCTGGGTTTTGGACTTGTGTGGGGCTTGTTTTTCCTTTCTTTTAGCTGATTTCTCCCTTTTAGAATAGGAATGTTTACCCAATGCCTGTATCACCACTGTATCTTGGAAGTAAATAACTTGTTTTTCATTTTACAGGCTCACAGCTATATCTTGAGTTTCAGATGAAATTTGGACTTTGGATTTTTCAGTTGGGGCTGGAAGGAATTAATACTTTAGGGAACTAAAGGATGATTATATTTCACAATAAGAGAAGGATATGAGATTTGGGGGGGTCAAGGAGAAAACAATATAGTTTGGATGTTTGTCTCCTCCAAATCTTATGTCAAAATGTGATCCCCAATGTTGGAGGTGGGCCTATGGGAGGTATTTGAGTCATGTGGGTAGATCCCTTATACCAAATACATTTACACAACTAATTAAGAATAAAGGATGAAAGGAATTGTAAGACCTTATGGGCTGTGTGTCTCTTCTCAGATGTCAGTTTCATGCTACCCTCATGGTAAGTTCTTGCTGTGTTAGTTCTTGGAGTGAGTTCTGGCTATATTCGTTCTTAGAGTGAGTTCTGGCTATATGAGTTCACACAAGATCTGATTGTTTAAAAGAGTATGGCACTTCCTCCCTCTGTCTCTCTTTCTCCTCCTCTTTCCATGTGGCATGCCTGCTAACCCTTAGCCTTCCACCATGATTGTAAGCTTCCTGAGGCTTCACAGAAGCTGAGCAGATGCTGGTACCATGCTTGTACAGCCTGTAGACCCACAAGCCAAATCAATCTCTTTTTAAACTATGCAGCTTCAGGCATTCCGTTATAGTAATGCAAAATGAACTAACACAATAGGACAGTGGGAGGAAGGTACAGATATGTGTGCTCAGGCACCTGTGGATTCAGTTATCCCTGCATGCAGGACTGGTGACACAATTTGTTGGGGCCCAGTGCAAAGTGCAAATGCAGGGCACTGATTGAAAAATAATTGGGAATTTCAGTATGGTGATAGCAGAGCATTAAACCAAGTATGGGTCCCTCTGTGCATGGGCCATGTGAGACCGCATAGGGCCCATGCCCATGGAGTCGGTTCTGCCTAAATGTCTGAATCTCCCTCAGACCCACATTTATGCCCCTGATGTTTGCTTTAGAAACATCCTTGCAATCCTTGCTCTGCCAGGCTGGACCCTCCTTACTGGCCCCTCTGCCCCCAGGCATTCTGCCTTCCAATGCATCCTTCATACTGTGCACAGAATGATTGTTGTAAAACACAGCTGTGATCACTTTACCTCTCTCCTCAGAAGTCTTTAATGGCACCCCACCGACTGTGGCTGTGGTTTGAAAATCGTGATGGGCAGGCCCCCTTGGGGGGCTCTGAGTCTGCCGCTGAGGGTGACAGAGGTTGTGCTCGCTGCCTCCCTCATTCCCATTTCAAACACAGCAGAATCATTTTTATCTGTTTTGCATATATATTGGGCTTCCACATAAGATTTCATTTGAGAACAAGTTTCTACTCCTAAAATAAAAATCATTCTGGAAGCTACTGGCCGCAGAATTAAATCCAAGCTTCTGAGCTTAGCATTTAATGTCCCCAATGCTCTGCATTAGAGGTTGGCCATTTCAGGCCCATGGGCCAAATCCAACCCATGGCTAAGGATGATTTTTGCATTTTTAAATCGTTACATTTTAAATCATTATGTAAATACTTACATGATATCGTATCCCCCATTTGGCCTCTTGGCCTGCAAAGCTTCATATTTACTATCTGGCCCTTTAAGAGAAAGTGTACTAATCCCTGATCTAGCTCCAGCATTTCTTTCCACAGTTAACTTTCAGGGTTTCAGGACATTTATCCTACAGAGCCTGGCTTAGTCCCTTACAAAGGTAGGACAATTATATGCCTGGTTTGTTGTCCTGGCATCATTATTCATATTAATAGAGCCCGTTTCACTCTCCTAAGTGTCTTTGGGAAGTAAATTATATTGTCATCCTATATATAACTGACAAATGAATTGTAAGGAAGATCAAAAACCAGCAGATTTTGTGACAAATTATATTATGTTTGATACTTAGGGCATCTCCTAAAGAGGTTCCAAATTTTGTCTGTTTGAGCTAATACCCAGAAATGACAAGCATCATAAAAAAGAATGGCCTTAAAAATAATTACTATGCTTCTGTTATGTATGTGATGGATTTCTAGCGCTAATGGCATCTTTGCTTGCCTAATTTTCTTAAAAGGATTTAACCAATCTATCTGATTTTTAAAAGCAGCATGAGGTATGTTAACAGAAACCCATGTTGGGACACAAATGCAGTCTCATACTAGGTATCGAATATTTTGTTTAGAGAAAGGCTATATTTAGGGGGTGGGGGAGGAGTTGTCCTTTCATCTGCTATTCTAGGAAATGAACCATTTTGCTACTTTCTGTGCCTGGAGCACAGCATGGGTGTTCATCTGTAACAGGCCCAACTTTTAGAAGATGCCGACTCCAAATGACCTGGATATTATCCAAATAAGTGCTTTTAAATTCCCAGTAATAACTAACCAAGCATGAAGAGTAACTCAATTTTGGATGAATCTAATCTTATTTATAAACAGGCGCCTACAGAGATTCCGAAGTTTAACATAATTTAGAAAGTTGAGATGCAAAAGCATGCTTCCTAATGATCTTTCTGCCATCCTGTTTTTAAAAATTTATTCAGCCAAGGAGCATGTTCAGGGGACATGTATGATTCCAGATTTAAGCACCAGAGAAAGTACGAAGAATAACTTTACCCATTCTCTGTCCTCCAGGAACCTAGTTCTGGTATTTAGGGCCAGTTGGTGCCCTTGGTGATATGGCAATGGGCTGCTTACCAGGCTGAGGGGTTTTTAAATCTCGGAAGAGGTGTATTGTTGTTGTTGTGACAAATAGCTTGAGGAAAACTAAAAATGGCTAAAAGAGTAGAGAATGATGTGAATGATGTTTTTATACAGGGTGGTCTGGGAAGGCCTCTGTGGGGAAGTGATATCTGAGCAGAGTGAGTCCATAGGTTCTTACAACCCATTTCATTCTTCATTCTGGATTAGTTGTGTAAATGTATCTGGTATAAGGTCCATGAACTCCTTCAAGGAGGCTCAGACCTCCTCCCTACCCCCAAGTACTAAAAGAGACCAGTTTTTTCTCAAAGCCCAAAATAAATAAATTTCAGATACTGCTCAAAAGAAATTTTAACTCCTATTAAATTTGTCAGTTGCCTTATGCTAAGTTTATAGACAGGGTCCTCTCCTACGAATAAGTGATGAAGAGGAGTTGGAAATTCAGCCAGTGGAGTAAGTACAGAGGAATGGTAAGAATTGACTCTGGAATGAGAGAGCAACCTCCTAGTGTTCTCACTGAAATGAGGTGGCCACTATTACTAACAACTCACAGTTGTTGAGTATTTACGTGTCACTGAGTATTTGCCTATGCCTGGCACTGAGCTTGACCCTTCCATGCATTAGCCCAGCAACCACCCCCCCCCAACAATTTTAGAGAAGTAGAGAGATAGGCTATCAGCTGAACAGAGCCCAGTGGGGTTTAGAAGACAGAGTTGGTGAAAATGGGCCCCTGGGCTGTAAGTTTCATGACGATGGAGACTGTTTGTTTCCTCAGGATTTAGCACAGTGCAAGGCTGTTATCAACGTGCAATAAATATTTGTTGAATGAATGAATGAATGAATGAATAGTACCAGCAAGAAAGCACGGAGGCAGGAGACTAGACATGTGTAGAATTCCACGTGTCTGGAGTCTGGAGTCTGATTTCTCTTCCCTGGTGGGGATATCAGAGTAGATGAAGCTTGGAGTCTCAGGTGAGTGAGAAAGTGTGTGTGGGGTAAAGTTGGAAAGGTGGATTGGGACCTGGAGTGGAGACAATGTTATGAGTACACGGTTTCTATTTCCTGGGGACATAAGAAGACTGTATTTCCCAGCTTCCCTTGGGGTTAGACTGGGGCCATGTGACAGTTCTGACCAATGGACTGAGTGGAGGTCACTTCTGGGCTGAGGCAGTTAAGAGCACATGGGCCTCTTCCACTTCTCTGTTTTCCTGTTGTGGTGACCATGAAGGTCACATACCAAGATGGCAGAGCCACAGGAGTAGCACCCTGGATCTCTGAGTCACTGCTTGGAGGATAGCTACTTAACTAGCACTAGACTTTTAGTGAGGGACAAATATATCTCTGTTATGTTAAGTCACTGAGATTTGGGGGTTTATACGTTACTGTAGTATATCTTATTCTATCTTGAGTAATGCATGACCAGATTTCTGGGGGCCTTAAATGCCAGGCTAAGGACTTTCTGCTCTTAAAGAGCAAAAAGTGCAATTTCTGTTGCCAACAGTCCTCCTACATACTCATCTAGAGTAGGTCCACACGTGTGGGGGAGCCTGAAGGCTTATCCCTGCTGTTGGGGCAGGTGATTCAGTGCCAAGAGAGCATGACTCTCTACGTGCACTCAGAAGATGAGTACCAGGTAAGTGCTTGCTGAGAAAGGCCTTCTCTTCTTTTCCTCTGACCTGATGGTCTTTGTGGCAGTCCAGCTATGTTAGGTGGGCATCAGAAGTGGTCCTGGCAAGAAGGCCTGATCAGAAAGACTAAAAATAAGGTCAGGCTGGTTGTGAAATTTATTTTGGGATGTTCAAAGTGGCTCAGACTGCAGAGTCTGCGTGATTGCTGATAGAGAGGCATCTCTTTTGTGTTAAGACACTGAGGACAGAGAAAAGCAGTGGTTTCAATTTAATCTCCAAATAGTGTTTTTTTTTTTTTTTTAAATCATGTCACATGAAACTACTCTGCACCTTGATGTTTTTCACTCAATGCCTATCGCAGACCACCTTTCCCCTCATTCTCCTTAATGGGTGCTTATTGTCTCATAGAATAGGCATATCATCCTTTCCAAAGACATTTCCCTATTGAGGGACCTTTTTATTTTTGTCTCGGATTCCTCAGTATTATACATGAGGCTACAGTAAACACCCTTGTACACATCCCCTGAACACACGTCCAGTGTTTCTGTAGTGAGACATCTGTGTTGGAAGGTATGAGCCCTTTTTCTGTTGATAGGTACTGCCAAGTTGCTACCCTAAAGGGCTGTGATCATTTATGCTCCAGAGATTGGTGATTTTTAGTAGAATAATTCTCCTGAGGAACTCAGCCCCTGCCTCGTGGTCGAGGAGGAGGGAGCCACAGACCCCGGGGAACACGTGTTTGCCTCCACACCTCTCATTTAATCTGTAGCACAACTTCACGGGAGTCCCATCCCGTGGGTGCTCCCCCTCCACAAAGCTCACATTTAACTCCTGAAAAATGAGAGGACTTAATCCAGTCTCTATCAGATCTAAATCAGAACATTTTTCCCCTTTTGCCATTTTAAATTACCTCTTAGCTCAGCCCCAGACTGAGTAATTCAGAGTTAATGGGATATGAAAGTCATGGTCCATGGCATGATTGCGGGTACCTAGCCAGAGGCAAGCAAGATTTATTCTCTTGGAACCCAACTGGGTTGAAAAGGGTGATAAATCAGCAGGGTTATTGCTAGCTCCCCTTCTCCTGCAAGATTCATTCCAGCTTATCAGAATAATCATCTTAGGTCTGAGACTGGAGATAAACAGCCACATCCAGAGTCCCACTATGTGGTAAGAGGGAGAGATGCCTTTCTGAAATCTCTTTTCCTAGATATCTTTGGATGGGGGTAGGGAGCATGTTATCATCAAACTGCAATCCAGTGAAAAGCATCAGTTTGTATTTGCCCAAGACACAGACTTGGATTTTCTATCCATGAACACAGCTGGCTTGAGGTTTCTGGTCTGCCTGGGGATGCCGTGTAAAAGATCCTTGGAATCACGTGCTGATTCACTGTGTCCTGTGAACTGATTGCAGGGACACACTTCTCCATGACTTGGCCATTTCTCTCTCCATTATTCTTGATGGAGGCTCTTGGTTCCTCTTTGGTTGTTCTGCAGGGGTTTGGCAATCATTCCCACAGAGAACACTACACTGGTTTTGTGGTCATTCTCTAGACGTTCCCTTGACTTTGTGACCAACCCCATTGGTGGCAACATTATAATGTGGGGCTCATGGAGCAAAAGTCACAGATAAATATGTCTGTGGAATCCTAAGGGACCGCAGCTTACACACATACACACAGAATCACCTTAATTAGTAACCTGAGGCTGGGAGCAGTGCTCATGCCTGTAATCCTAGTACTTTGGGAGGCCGAGGTGCATGGATTGCTTGAGGTCAGGAGTTCAAGACCAGCCTGGCCAACATGGTGAAACCCTGTCTGCTAAAAAAAAAAAATACAAAAGTTAGCTGGGTGTGGTGGTGGGCGACTGTAATACCAGCTACTCAGGAGGCTGAAGCATGAGAATCTCTTGAACCTGGGAGGCGGAGGTTGCAGTAAGCCAAGATAGCGCCACTGTGCTCCAGCCTGGGCTACAAAGTGAAACTCTGTCAAGGAAAAAAAAAAAAAAATTGTAACCTGAAAAGTCAAATGCTAGCATTGGCTGAAGTCTCACTTTGGCTTATGCTAAGCTGCTTTATAAGTATTATCTCATTTTATCCCCCAAACTGTTCTGTGAAGTTGACTCTACTATTGCACTCATTTTACAGGTGAGGGAAGTGATGCCTGGAGAGGTTATTAATGGCTTGCTCGAGATCACAGAACTAATAAGGGACTACAGAGCTTATGTTTGCTGCTTCCATGTACATATTTACACAAACATCCATTTACACAAATACATGTGCATGCAGAGATGCATGTGCATAAACATTCAGATTAAAACATGCGCGCGCGCACACACGCACTCAAGGAGAATGTTCAGCAAAGAACTAGCGATTGAGTCTTATAATTGTTAATTACAACAAAAGCCTGGATTCCTAGCTTTCTTCTCCTTGAAGCTTCCTCACTATGTTTACTGTAGAAGCATAAATAGAAAAAAAGACATTGGCAGGCCGTTCAAATTTGGGGTGTTGCCCGGGAAAGGCTGCAGGGCTGCGTTCTGTGAGGCCAGTCAAAATAAACTTTAGTTTGGGCCCTGGACTTTGGACTGCAGAGTTGGATGCTTATTCATTTCTGCATCAGGAGCAGGCCCATCCCTTGGGCAGATTCACATTAACTGAGGTTAGGATACTGAGCTAGGATCCTGCTGTACAAACTCATCCTCCTAGGAGTTTTTTTCTGGAACTAGATTCACATGGGAATGTACTGGAAATGTCTGGCCTCAAACCAGGGTAGATGGCACTATGATGTTTAAGGGCACAGGGTGAGATATGTCCATCTTACAGTAGGGTTTGTCTGGTCAGTGGGACTGGACATTCTCGCAATCCACTGACCATGGGTTTTTCTGTGGACAGGCCTGAAACAGGTCCAGTCAACCCCTACTTCTGGGAAAACTTGGTCAGTGCTCCTGCAGTTGACCAACCCTCTTCCACTCCATACCTGCTTCTTTAGAGATCTTAATAATATATCTGATCAGATTATAGCCTTGGCTTTCAGATCTAGGAGGCATATCATTCTATTCACCTGCCTCTGCTTAGTTTTTTTTGATTCAGTTCTTGCTAATTTTAAACATTTATTTCATACCAGGAGATCTTATTTTCCTACTTTCCAAGTCCTGAGGGATGCTATGCTTTGTTCTAGTCCCCAAGTACTGAACACATTCATTGCAGAAGATGCTGTTGACGCCCTACACATATCCTATCAACCAGTCCTGGAGGTCACCTGCAGACAGTCCCCATGTACACCAAAGGCTTCCAGCTATTTCTTGGCCTTAAGGTGTTCTTTGGTCCAGGGAATATGTTCAGCACTCAAACAGGGCAGCATGGAAGTGCTGGGAAGTTTGTACTCTGGGAACAGCCATCAAACAATAAGGGCATGAAGATCCCAGTCTCCTTGTTCTTTAGTGGGACATCGCCGAGGTATGCTCCACAGTCTCTCAGAGGCCCCCAGTGGGAATGAGCCCCAGCTTACCACAGTGGCAACCTGCCTCCTTCATCGGTTCCCTTCCCTTCCCTGTCTCACTTTCCTACTCCCTCCTAGTATTTCCTAAAATCACCTCTCAAATAAACTACTTGCATCCTTGTCTCAGGCTTTGCTTTTAAGGAAACCCAGACAAAACAGCTACCTGCAGTCTTTACCCAAGAACAGTTTCCATCGATTCCTTGTTCACCACATGGCCTAGCTTCACCTTCCTCTTATCTGAGCCCCTTTTGATAACTTCGGGAAGCACTCAGTCACAGAGGGAAAAGCACAAGCATTGAAGCCAGACAGATGTGAGGCTGAATCTTGGATAGGTCACTTATTGACTATATGACCTTAAGCAAATTACTTAATCTCATTAATCTTTTAAACAATGCAGCTAACGATACAAAACTTTCAAAGTTGTTAGGAAAAATCAATATGATAATGTATGCAAAGGGCTCAAATGCAGTGCTTGGCAATTAGTAGGTGCTCAATAATGTCAGGCCTTCATATCTCTCTGAACAGAGGTTGGTTTCTTTCAGCCGTGGTGCAAGCAGATCATCCTGAGGGCAGCTTGGACACAGTATAGGGTATGGCTGAGCTCTGAGTATGGGTTTGAGCAGTCCAGGAACGGGACTGGTGATATGGTAGCCACCATCTTCTCCCCATATTGGCAGACCCTATCTCTCTCTTCTTTTGACTCCTATGCTTAAGGCCACTCGACATTTCCCAAAGAAGCTCTACCCTTTCCCAGCTCTGCATTTTTGCTTACGCAGTTCTATCCATCTGGAAGGCTTTTACCTTTCCCACCCTCATCCTCTGAAATTCCACTCAAGCTTTCATAGTGTGGTATAAATCAAGATGCATACCAGATTCACCAGGAGACATTTTGCAAAACATATACCTTAAACTTACCCTCAGAACCTCCAATTTAGTAGATCTGTGTTGAGGTATAGGCATGTACGTTTTGATAAACCTTATTTACTCTGATTCATGCCCTTGGGGAAGAACAGCTCATATCATCCAGGGAGCCCAAGTGGTTATTCAAACTTGACTACCTGTGTGCCATCTACTTAGCTATTCTGGAGCTCCAGTTTTCTGATCTGTAAAATGGGGATAATAATAATATCTATCCCATATGGTTGTTATAAAGATTAAATGAGATAATAGAAGTGGTGTGCAGGAAAAATTAGATCTACATTAAACCATTTTTAATCCCCCAGCCAGAAGTAGTCACACGCTTCCACTTTCCTATGTTGCTGTGTCTCTCCTGTAGCACTGAGTACAGTGGTCCTTCCATTGGGGTCATCAGTGTGAGTTGCTCCTCATCCCCAACCCCCACCTTGAACATGCCCGCTGAGGGCTGAGGATAAACAGGGACTGTGTTATCTGTTGAGTGCTCCCACAGCATCTGGCATAGTGTGTCTCGCATGGAGTCTGTGCTCAATAAATTTTTGCTGAATTGAATATAAAACCGTAAGAAACTAATGTATATGGTTATGTTAGGTACCTGCATAATGTGTTTAGAACAGGCTTTTGATTAGTTTTAGTGTCCAGGAAACAGTTTCCTACTGACAGTGCCTTTGGAAATTGCCAGGAGGGCAATATATGTGTGCATAAAATTCTGCTTTTCTCAGACCTGGACAGAATCTTTGTTTCCTCGGGCTTCTGGTTGCCAGGCACTCACAGGGGCTGAGGTGAGCAAACCACAGGGCTACCCCTGGGCTGCATCCTCGCTCTGGACCTGTTGAGGACCCTCCTGGCTCCATTCATAGCCCCAATACCTGGAACTTGGCTCTTTAGAAAGCACGAGAGTTGGAAGTCCTGTTTTCTCCTCTGGATTTGAGGCCCACGAGTCCCCTGTTTGTGTCTGATGACCTGGCTTCAGTATCCATGGAGAGCTCTTCCGCTGGCTCAGAGTCACAGCTGTTGCTGCAGGCTGAGGCTCCTGTGGTGCTTTAATTAACTCCTGAGACTCTTTGGGCTACTGTTTCCCAGGGAAGCCAGGCTGCTAGTAGAGCTGGAGACTGGGCTGCAAGGGCATCTTCCCTCTAAGAACACAGGTGTATCACTAAAAGGTCCTTCAGGGGAGGGGTCTGGGGCCATGTGGCAGCCCACCCAGGGATCTTTCTAGGAGACGAGTATAGTTGCAGAGTTGAGGGTGTGTTCTGGCCAAGGGGGAAATGAACTGTATGGGTACACTTCCAACATCCAACTGTCTTTTATTTCTCCTCTCTTCTTTTTAATAAACGTATAATATCTATTAACTGACAAGGGTAGGAGGGAAGGCAGAAACCTAATGTAGATGACGGGTTGATGGGTGCAGCAAACCACCATGGCACGTGTATACCTAACAAACCTGTATGTTCTGCACATGTATCCCAGAACTTAAAGTATAATAATTTAAAAAAATAGAAAAAACAAGAAAGAAAAGTAATTTTCTATAGTTTCACAACCCAAAGTTAACCACAGTTGACATGTTGATGTAGGTATCCATGCATGTAGGTATTCACACATGCACACATGTACTATACAAGAGCATATATGTAATATACATATGCATATATTCACATAGGTACATATACATGATATATATGTATAATATACAGGTGTATATATATTACACTGATATGTTAAATATATATGTTACATATACAGTATGCATTGGTATATAAAATATACAGATTATAAATAATATATACTATAAATAGTATATTTGTAATGTAAATAGGTGTATATTATACATGAGTATATATAACACATATATAATTTACATAGATATCTGTGTATACTATTCATATGTATATAAATGTACACTTAAGTATGTATAATATAAAATATATAGATATGTATCACACATCTAAGTATATGCATTAAGTAGATTATATATCTATATACTACATAGGTATATATAATATATAGACTATATATACATACGTATACATATAAATACCTATATGTCTACATAATGCAGCTAGACATATAACTCTAATGTATAGATATGTATGTGTAAAATATTATATATGGATATATGCATAGATATATGTGTATATAATATAGTTAAGTATATATGTGCATACTATATAAATGTTTATATTATATACATAAGTATGCATGTATAATACATGCAGATGTATCATATGCATAAATA
The DNA here is from genome assembly GCF_000951045.1 of Mandrillus leucophaeus. Taxonomy (NCBI): domain Eukaryota; kingdom Metazoa; phylum Chordata; class Mammalia; order Primates; family Cercopithecidae; genus Mandrillus; species Mandrillus leucophaeus. Next base: position 413,702 of record NW_012105542.1, read on the forward strand.
TATATGCTATACATATATATATAGTATACATGTTTTACATGGAATCATATTGATTTCTGAGCATTCTTTTCTCTACAGCAAAACCAGAGAGGTGTTATGAAAATTCCAGACTGATCACATCCTTTCCTGAATTTCTACATCGCCTTTCCCTATTATATTTTCGATAAAGACCAAAATCCTTAACTTCCTCTGTGAAGGTCTGTTTTTCTGACCTTCCTGTACATATTTACTTCTTCCACCTCCTCCGAGAACACTGTCCAACCATTTGATCACTCGGTTTGCACCCCTCCTTCTCTCCCACTGTGCCTGGACAATCCTTATTCATCCTTACTCAGGAATTCTTCATCTGAAATTGAGTCATCTGTCAGGCATCCCTCAGCAACCTGTATATTATTCCATCAGAATATTCAGGCCTTTTAAAAAGTATCTCTCCCCTGCTGGACAGTAAGCCTCAAGGGACCCTGGGGGACCGTGACCAGTTTGCAACTCCCATCAGTGTCAGGCTATCAGAGAGCCCTTTGTAAATACTCGCTAAATAGCAGATGACAATTCTGTTCTTTTAAAAATTCACTTTAGAGCATATTGTGAGCATTTTCCATATCAAGAAATGTATTAGCTAGCTACATTATCATTTTTAGTGACATCGCATATTCCATGGTAGGGATGTACCATAATTAATTTAACTGATTTCCTGTTGCTAGACCAAGGTTGCTTCTAAATGTGTTGTTGAAAACAGTGTTGCCATTGACATTCATGTGAAACATGTAACTAATTTGGGTGGCCAAAAAGGTTGTACCAACTTATACTTTCATCCATGAAGCTGTCTTGTTTTTTTTTTTTAAACACACCCATCTCCACACTAAGTATTATTATTATTATTGTCAATTTAGTAGTTACCTCTCTCTGATAACTAGGAATATTTGTTCATTCCTTCTACACTACAGATACTTACTAAGAGCCCACTCCATGTTATTAGCAAAATGAACATATTCCATGGCCAGCCAGTAGCACATTGTTACAGAACAATAATTTAAAATACAGTAGGGAGAATCTCTCTTTTTTTTCCGTAAAACACCTTCTTGGTTACTATTACGTGTTTATTCTTCTAGATAAGCATTAGAGTTATTTTACCAAATACCTTTTAAAAATCTCTTTAGTGATTCTGATTTGAAGTGCATGAAATTTATAGATTTAAAAAGAAATAAATGTTCACCATATTGAGTCCTCCCACCCACCCAAAGCACAACATGACTTTCCTTTAATGTTTCTAAAGTGTTTCTTAAAACAATCTCTCAAATCTGACTACTCAAAATAAATGATATTAACATTTGGCTAAAACTACTTATTAGATTTTTGAAGGCATATGTATTGACATAAATATATAATTTTGCCTCAGTGAGATACCCATGCTGTTTTTATAAACTTACATAGAAATTGTGTATATTTAAGGTGTACCAGGTGATGATTTGATACATGTATACACTGCAAAATGATTACCACAATCAATTAGTTACCATCCCCTCACAAAGTTACCATTTTTGTGTCTGTGGTGGGAATACTTCAGATCCACTTTATTATTTTTTGTTTTTATTTTTATTTTTTGAGACAGAGTCTCTCTTTGTCACCCAAGCTGGAGTGCAGTGGCGCTATCTTGGCTCACTGCAACCTCCACCTCCCAGGTTCAAGAGATTCTCCTGCCTCAGCCTCCCATGTAGCTGGGATTACAGGCATGTGCCACCACGCGTGGCTAATTTTTATATTTTTAGCAGAGACGGGGTTTCACCATGTTGGTCAGGCTGGTCTCAAACTCCTGACCTCAAGTGATCCACCTGCCTCGGCCTCCCAAACTGCTGGGATTACAGGAGTGAGCTACCGTGCCTGGCCTAGTATAGTATTATTACGTGTAGTCACCATGTTGTACATTTCATTCCCTAGGACTTATTTATCTTTTTTTTTTTTTCTCCAGAGACAGGGTCTTGCTCTGTCACCCACCCAGGCTGGAGTGTAGTGGCGGGATCATAGCTCACTGCAGCCTCGACCTCCTGGGCTTAAGTGATCTTCCCACCTCAGCCTCCTGAGTAGCTGGGACTACAGGTGTGCCACTGCCTGGCTAATTTATTTTTGTAGAGATGGGGTCTTGCTATGCTACTCAGGCTGGCCTTGAACTCCGGGCTGCAGTGATTCTCCCACCTTAACATCTCAAAGTGCTGGGATTACAGGTATGAGCCATCACTCCTGGTCCTTATTCATCTTATAACTGACAGTTTGTACCCTTTGGCCAATGTCTCCCTATTTTCCCCACACTCTAGCCCCTGGCAAACAGGGTTCTACTCTCTGCTTCTACGTGTTGGACTTTTTGAGATTCCACATATGCGTAAGATCACATGGTGTTTGTCTTTCTCTGTCTGGCTTATTTTACTTATAGCACAACGTCCTCTGTGTTCATTCAAGGATGCTTCAAAAATACTTCAAGGTTAAACATTATGATCTGTAATATATGTTTTTATTGCTACGTAATAATGGTACATATATATGGGGTGCATGTGATATTTTGATACATACATACAATGTGTGATTATCAAATCAGGGTTTTTAGGATACCATCTCAAACACTTATTTCTTCATATTGGAAACATTTCAAATCTTCTAGCTATTTTGAAATATACAATAAATTATTCTTGACTATAGTCAGGTGACTATCAAACTGTCCTATCAAACACTAGAAAGTGTTCCTTCTATCTAACTGTATGTTTATACCCATCAACCAACCTCTCTTCATCCCCCTAGTTTCTTCCCAGCCTCTTGTAACCATCATTGCACTCTCTTCCTCCATAAGATCAACTTTTTTAGTTCTTAGATAGATGTAGTATTTATCTCTCCATACCTAGACTGTTTCACTTTGTCTGATTATCTTTTTAGAATAAATTCCTTGATTTGGAAAGTTTAGGTCATGCATGTATTTTTAGATATATTACAAAGCTAGACTTCAGAAAGGTTGTATCAAATTGTCTTCCACCTGCAGCATTTAAGAATATTCATATAAATCTGTAAAGGAAATTAGGAAAACCATTACATTTACAATAGCATCTAGAATTATAATGAGGTATCACTTTACACCCACTGGGATGGCTATAATTTTAAAACAAAAGGAAAGATGGAAAATAATAAATGTTGTTGAGGATGTGGACAAATTAGAATCTTTGTACTTTGATAGTGGAAATATAAAATGATGCAGCCACTGTAGAAAACAGTTTGGTGGCTCCTTGAAAAGTTAAACATAGGTTTATTATATGACCCCACAATTTCAGTCCCAGATGTGTACTCAAAAGAATTGAAAACAGGTATCATACAAGTACTTGTACACAAATGTTAGTAGCAGGACTATTTGCAATACCAAGAGGTGGAAACAGCCTAAATGTCCATCAGTGGATGAAAAAATAAACAAATTATAGCATATCCATACAATGGAATATTACTCAGCCATAACAGGAATAAAATAGTGATACATATTACAGTGTAGATGAACCTCCAAAACATTATGCTAAGGTCAAAGAAACCAGACACAAAGTCATAATTGTATGATTCCATCAATATGAAATATCCAGGATAGACAAGTCCATAGAGACAAAGCAATTGGCAATTTCTAGGGACAGAAAGGGGACTGTGGAAATGGAGAGTGACTGCTCAATGGGGATGGGATTTGATTTTGGATAGACAGAAATGTTTTGGAACTAGATAGAGGTGGTGGTTACACAACATTGTGAATGTACTAAATGCCACTAAATTGTTCACTTTAAAATGGCTAGCTTTATGTTATGTGAATTTTACTTCAATAAATTATTAAAACCAACCAACCAACAAACAGAAAATGCAGTCTGTTAGATGCCATCAGTCATAAAAGGAACCTCATCCACTGGGGATGTCTTACGCCTGTGCTCTCCGCTGGAAGAGGAGTGGTAATATGACCCAACAAAGAACCAGCAAAATAGGCAGCCCAGCAGGGGTAACCTGGCACCAGAAAACCAGTGCCCACATGCCATGCCTTTAGCATGCTGTCTTCCGCTGTAAAGTTATTATGAGTTTACCTTTGGGAAAAAGTAATGCCCATGTGTCCTGTGTCTTTGCTCACGGTAAACCTCCTAAATCTTTTTTTTTTTTTTTTTTTTTTTGAGACAGAGTCTCACTCTGTCCCCTAGGCTGTAGTGCAATGGTGCAATCTCAGCTCACTGCAAGCTCTGCCTCCTGGGTTCACGCCATTCTCCTGCCTCAGCCTCCTGAGTTGCTGGGACTACAGGTGCCGCCACCATGCCTGGCTGATTTGTTGTATTTTTAAATAGAGACAGGGTTTCACCCTGTTAGCCAGGCTGATCTCGATCTCCTGACCTCATGATCCACCCGCCTCAGCCTCCCAAATTGCTGGGATTACAGGCATGAGCCACTGCGCCTGGCCAAATCTCTTAAATCTTTATCAATCTGAGAAGTGAATAAAGGCCATTTTTATTTGCATTTCTTTTATTACTCTTGAGGGTGAAGATCTTTCAATACATTTATTAGTGGCCATGTGCATTGTGTGTTTGAATTGCCTGTTCACTTTATTCTTATAGATTTGATTTTAGATATGGAGTTTACCTCCAGGAATCCCCTCTCTCCTCCCACCCCTACAGAGTGCCACATGCCTGGGTTATGCAAGCTTCTTTCGAAAAAGTTTTTGTGTTTACTGGGGCCCTCGGGACTTCACTAACCTGGGATGACCTCCTATAATAATTTATTAGTGTTGAAATATCTCATCACACAAATATATAAGCCTGGACTCTACACTGCATGATATAGGCTTTGGGCTGCGACTTCTCATGGAACCTTTCTGCTTTCAGCCATATCCCTGTGCAGATGCAAGCTTCTTTGCTGTTTCCAGAACAGTGGGCAAAGTTGTTCTAGTCCTTTCCATGGAGGGGACTTTTTAGGGTCCTGATTTTACAGAGGTCTCAGTTCCATTACTTTACTAACTGGGATCCAAGGCCACATCTCCTGTCCCAAAGATGGCAAAATCCCAGTCCCTAACCACTGGGGCCATGCATCCACCTCCTGGGAAGGAGGTGTCATGGTTCAAACACCTTCCATTCTGGCTTTGCGTTTTCTTTTCATTTATTTTCACTATAGAGATTTTCCTGTCTTTAGAGTGCACCTATATATTTTAAATATTGATTATTTTAATTCCCACACTCTTGTGGGTTTTCAGTGGTAGGCAGGGGCCTCTGTCATGGATCAGTCTACCAATGTTGCTAAAAGTCTCATTTACAAAAATTGTTTTTGTAGTGAGACTATTAACCCTTTGTAATATATATTACCAATACTTTTTGCCAGGTTTTAATTTTTTTGGCTTTATACGTGGTGTTCATTGTCATAAAGAGGTTTTTAGTCTTTATGTAGGTACGTATCTCTACTTTTTCGTGCATTGTCTCTGGTATTACGTTTAGAAGACATCTTCTTTCCTAAAAGTTAAAAAAAAGCTTTTAGTCTTGTTTTCTTCTAGTGCTTTTATTTATTTATTTATTTATTTTTAACATTAAACTTTATGACCTATTTGGAGTTGGTTTTGCTGTGCTGTGGAGGCAGGGACTCAGCATTACGCTCCCTCACTTTTTGGCTAGTTGTAATGACACTATTTATTGTGAAGCCCATTGTTTTCCTATTTTCGTATGTGCTTAGGTTTGTTTCTGAACTCTCATCTTTCACTACATCAGCAATGGACTGTTTTAATTACAACACCCTGAAATTCTGGTATATCCAATTTCTCCTCTTCCCTGCCTCTTGGCCTTCCCCCACCCCCACTTATTTTTTTAAAAAGAAAAATTCTGGGTGATTCTTATGTCTCTCCCCTCAATCAAATCCAAAATCATTTAAATGAAAATCCATGTCAATAACATTGAGGTTTCTTACTTTAACAAATGTATAGATTGATAGAGACAATCCCTCCTGTTTTCTGATAAATTATTGTTTGCTCATAGGAAATCTGTTGGGTTTGGCAAAAATGGGGGTATGGACCCTAGTGAGGAGGCATAGGCATTCTGAACATACAAGCTTCAGTTGCAAAGACTGATGTTGGATCCCTGCTTTCAAACATCCTTCAAACCCATCCTTTTACCCAGGACTAGCCCCTGACTGGTCCCTTGCTGTGCCTGAGCCAGTGATTTTACCACTATCTACCAAATCACCCAAGCCAGATACCTGGGTGGTGGGGGGCAGCATTCTTGCCTCTCTTCCCTGATTGTTCATGGATCCCTGTGGATTCCACCTCCTGAGCAGCTCTCCAGTTGTCCTTTCCTCTCCATGCCCACTGCCTCTGCTGTGATTCCGGTCTCAGCCTTCATTGTGTGGGATTTACCACAGCCTCCTCACTGGACTTCCTGCCTGCAGCCCACATTCCAGGGGGACACAGAATTACACATGTTCTGAAGCATAAATATATGTTCTTTCCCAGCTTAAATCCATTCCATGGCCCCTTCATGAAGCTGACAGTGTAGTAGGTGGAGACATTTATTTATACATTCAATGAATATTTATTAAGCTGTTCCTTATGATAGGACCTAATCTAGGCCCTGGGGATATTGCTGTGAATAAAGATACAGGAATCTCTGCCCAAGGCCTCATGTTGGGTGGGAGAAGACAGAAAATAAACAATAGAAATAATATTTAAAGTACGTTGGTTGGGAATCGATACCAAGAAGAAAATATGGCAGGGAAGGAGGCTAAGGAATTCCAGAGGTAGAGAGGGTCAGGGCTTTTTAAATGGAGTAGCCAGAGAAAGTCTACCTCAGAGGTAATGTTGGAATATAAGTGAAAGGTAAGGGGAAAGTCACGGGCAGCAGTGTTCTTGTTCAGGGCCTCGTGGACCACTGTGAAGACCAGCTTTACTGAAGTGACCAGGGAAGCCAGCAGAGAGTCTGAGCCAAAGGAGGACCTATTCTGACTTCATGATCTTGCTTAGGTTTTAACAAGACCACTATGATGGAGCATAGAATATAGATGAGTATACAGGTGACTGAATACTTGCAAATGTGACAAGAGCTAAGAAGGAGAGTGCAGGGTGCTTTGGGAGTGCGGAACAGGAGACCCTCATTCAGTCTGGAGCGGGTGGGTGGGAGCTCAAGTCCAGCTCAGGCAGCATGTGGGGTTTAGGGCAAATGGGAGTCATTAAAGGGATACGAGCAGGGGCAGGAGATCAGCGATGCCTGGAAGTAGATAGGAGGCTTATCACACCCCACTGACAGGTTATGCTTTGGGAGGTTTCCTTGGGTGAGGGAGCCTGATTCACTCACGACTGTGGGCTGGAGGACTGCAGGGGCCTCGAGAGGGCTCACTGTGGTTGTCCAGGTTCATGGGAGGCAGGCTGGCAAGCCAATGAATGCAATCAAGAGTGAAACCGTGGTTGGTTTGGGCCTCTTAAGTTTTGGGGTAAAATTTCACACATCGATAATAACTGGAACCCCTCCCCACTCTTTGTGGCTTCTGTGTGGGTGGAATATACTTCCTCACCCCTTTGACTTTGAATTTGGCCATGTGATCGATTTCAGCTGTTGGGATATGATTGGGTGCAATGTGCCCTAGGTCCCACCCAAAGCTGGAAATGTGCTCAGGTGATTTGGCCAGCCCTCTTGCACTCCTGGGACTGACCATGGAACTGGTCTGTCCCAATAACTGCTTCCCTTAATCCTAAAATGAGGGATACATGGAAATGACATGAATTTAACCTGCAGCCTGAAGCAGAGCTGCCTCAGCACGTAGAAGCCTGTGAGTGAGAGGTGAATGCTTGTTGTGGTAAACCACTGAGATTTTGGGGTTGTTTGTTATCTGGCATCATCACAGCAATAGCTGACTAAGATAAAGTAGTTGGGTAACACTGTTATTTTCCTTTTCCAGATGGTGAAATCAAAGCATAGAAAAGTTAAATGAGCTGTTCAGATCATAGTTAGTAAGGTACAGTCTGCTTGGAACTCAGGAACTCACTTTTAACCATTATCTCCAGAAAAGCGCATGCACAAATACATCTCTCACAGGCCCAAATATGTTTCCAGCAATGCTGCTCAGTCCCTGGCCTATAAATCTAGAGTAACTTTAGTTCCTGGAAGAGCCGAGGACACTACAAGAAATAAATAACCAATGAAAACCTGTTTTCCAATGTCTAAAGCATCAACCTTGGAACCTCAGCTGGTTTTAGCTATTATCCTCCATCGAGCACAGAAGAGACAAGTGTTGGCAATATACAAAAACCATGTTGCAGCTCAAATACATGAGGAAACTAGGCAGTACCCTGCTTCACTCTCTCTCCTTTGGCCTCAGAAGTGGGGCATCTTTGAAGCATTATGAATTTTTGCACATTTTTGTGCATTTAGCTGGGGGGAAATCTTTTTAAATGTCTATCACTGTGTTTGGCTGTGTGTGTTTATGTTGAAGCAAAGAACATCCTTGGAAGATAGTTTGGGCTACAGAGTCTGGGCTTTGGAGCTAGACATCCTGGATTTAAATGACACCCTCCTTGTGTGACCTTGGATAAGTCTGACAATTCTGAGTCATGGATCCTTTATCCTATAAATGGGAAGCGGTAATACTTGAGTAAGGAATGGGATTGGCTGCCACAAAGTCGAGTATATAAAGCCCCTAACATCTTGTAGGGCTTCATGAACATTTGCAGCCTTTCCCCCTCTTGTCATCTCTTACAAACAGTGACTACCAATTGAAGATCGTCCAACTTGAGGACTTCCTGTGAATTGTGCTGGCATCTGGAAGCTGCTTCCACCTAGTGGATGAAGCAGAAGTGAGAGCTCCTTTGTCAGTCAGGACATGGGTACTGCAGTTCTGCATCCTCAAGCCTACAGCCCTCTGTCTCAGCACCAAAAAGCATTGTGGTACATAGAATAGAGCTTAAACTAGGAGACCATTTGAAGCTGGGTTGAAATCCTGTCTTTATTATTTATTAACTGTGTGACTTGGGTAATTATTTAAACTTTCTATGCCGTATTTATTTTCCTTTCTGTAAAATGGGCATAATATTTGTATCCTGTTTACTAACATATTATCAGCACTTAGCCTGGTGCCTGCCACCCAGTGTTATGAGGATCAAATGAAATGATGCATAAATAAGTATCCAGCATATAGTAGGCACTCAGTTAACACTGATTTCTGTGGTAATACTGTGGGCATAAAGGCAGAGCTTTTTAAGACAGGGAGCTCAAGAAATGTTAACTGAATCTGAGTGGTCACTGCATTAGCACACTGTTAAATCCTTTTTAGAGTTCCTTGATTACATTATGAGAAAGCCCAGGGTCTAGATTCTATAAATTGGAATTTGCAGAGCTCGGCTCTGTTTGCCTTAAGAGGCATGACTAGCTTCTCTTCTTGGCACTTCTTATTTTGCATATCTGCCATGCTTCCTTCAACCCAATGTCATTTGCATATGTGGTGAGTGTAAAAGTCCATCATTATTATCATCATTGCAGTCATTATCAATGTCATTACCATCAACACTATAGTTCTCATAATGACCACCATCAATATCATGATCATCATGATCATCACCATAATCACCACTACTTCTATCATCATCACCAGTAGCATTGCTGTAATCATCATTACTACTACCACAGTAACTATTGCTGGCTCTCCCACCGCTTACTGAGCCCTTACATTGTACTGTACTAGCTAATGAAATACTTTGTCTTATGAAATCTTTATAACAAATCTCTAAGGTAAGTGCAGTTAGTATCTCCATTTTGTAGACCATGCAACCAAGTCATGTGAGGGTGAAATAATTAGCCCAAAATTAACCGTTGGTGGAGACTTAATTCAAACCCAGGTCATATCACTCTGAGACTAGTTCTCTTAACTAATAAATGAAATGGCTTCTCCTCATTCCTTATGTAGTTAACTCACCTGTCATATCTCAGCTTAATTGTCCCGTCCTTGGAAGTCTTCCATTGCTGCCATCACCACTGTTGTGAGCACACAGACTTCCCTTTAAGTTTTCTTCATAGTGCTTATCACAATGTGTAATTTTAGATTTATTTTCACAATTATTTGATTAATAGCTTTCTCCTCCAAGTTGCATGTGGGTAGGAATGACAGAAACTGGATCTCTTGTGTGCCCTCTTGTGCCCTGCACACAGCTTGGAGACTGACTTAGAGTCAGTGATCTAAATATTGTTGAATGAATGAATGAGCCCTGCCTTTATCACTAGTCTAGCTATGGTCCTGCTCTACAATTCGTTGGTCTTTGCAAGTCAACTTTATTTCTAACTTCTCTTTTGGTATGCCCTGTGAGTTCTTGCTGAAGCAAGTGTCATTCTCCTTGGGTCGCTATTAGCTAGATAGACTCTGAAAATGGTTTAGAAACAGGCGGCCGTTGAGAATGAATAGGTTGGGGTGAGGAGAACCAGGAGGCAGGGAGACTAGGCTGTTGTAATAATAAAGGCTTGGCAAAGAGGCCATGGATGGGTGACCCTCAATGACAGTGGTGGTAGTAGGGATCAGAGTCATAGACAAAGCTAAAAAATGGTATAGGGCAGAAATAGTGGGACCTGGTATCTGGATGAGAGGAGCAGATGGATGTGGGCTGCCATCAATAGTGTTAGGATTTCAATTTTAGGGGAAGAATAAAGCATGGTGCCATTGACATCTACAGTCTTGATGGCCATCCCAGCCTTATCTCCCTGCATGTGATGGGCCCTTCTACATGTCTGTGGTTTTGCATATGTTGTTTTCTTTGTGGTGTTCTGTCCTTTCCATCCTTCCTCTTTCTGGAAAACTCCTACTGGCCCTTCATGACCCAGCTCAAAGGACTCCCCTGTCCTTCCCAGTGGAGGTTATTGCTGACTCTGGGCTGCCATCAAATTTTGGTGAGATCTTTTCCAAACCATGTGCCATGTTGGGATGCCATCACCCCAACATGTTTGTGTGCCCATTCGCCCCATCAGCTATGAGCTTTTTAGGAGCAGGCTTTGCAATGTCCTTCTTCCTCCCTTCTTCCTCCCCTTCAGCCTGGACCTCTCTGTTCTTCTCCCTCCTCATGTATGTATTCAACTCCTGTAATGCTATAAGGTGGCAAGTGCTCTATTAATGACCAGAACCACAATGGGGAGAAACTAAAGGATGGGGGAGCAAGAGTGGTGGGCTCTGGCTTGGCTGATGGCATCCTTGGCTGAGATCAGGAAGAGGAATGTGTAGTCTTTAAGACAGCAAACAACCCTTTTTGTTTGTGATAGGGTGAGACCTTCAGCCTGGATCTTTTGACATGAACCATTTGATTTCCTGACACACTGTGTTTCACAGTGTCTGAGTTTAGGTTCACTCAGACCATAAGTGCACCACTCTTATGGGGTGAGCAGATAAGAAAGTGAGTTTAACAAGAAAGCCCCTCTGCCATCTGCTTTTTTTTCGCCTTAACTATGTTATTTATAGCCAAGGTGAGGCTAGTAACGAGTGATGTGCCACTGGCCTCACACTCTCCCCTCTGTTGATTCCTGAGTGGGAAATCTCTGGGGAGCTGGGTGCAAAACCCTCTCAATCAGTGACATCATCATTCTGTTGCTGCAGCCCATTTAGATTCCTGGCATTGAGTCTAGGATGGAAGTTAAGGTCCTGCACAGAGTCTGGAAAATGCTGCCAGTTACCCCCAATTTCAGCCGTTGACTCTTTGGCCATCTTGCCTCTTGGGACCTAGTGTTTGGACCCTGGGACCTAATTACTGACTGCCCAGCAGTTTTCTTTCCTTCTGGTTCTTATCTGCTCTTGGACAAATCACTTAATCTCTGTGCCTCAGTTCCTTCATCTGTAAAATGGGGATTGTGATAATATAATATCTACCTTACAGGATTGTAGTAAAAATAAAATGATATGCTGTATGTAAATTACTTAGAATCATACCATCACATAAATAGGAACTACATAAGTGTTAGTAATTACTGTTATTACTCTACTGTCATTATTGCTGTTGCCATTATAATTTTTTACATTGAATCTTGACATTGTTCTTCCAATCAACTAGATATGGGCAAGCTTAGCACCTTCTTTTTATTCAAGTCTCACACCAATGGCATGTTCTTAGGAGGTCTTACTTGACTCCCAAACCTGTAAGCCCACCCTGCAACTCTCAAAACTCTCTACCTATTATGACATGTCATTGTCTTCATAGCATCCATCAGTATGTCACATTCTTATTTGTGCACTTATTTATATTGCCTCTCTCTTTATCCTAGAAGGTGAGCTTCATTGCCTTCTCCTAGGTGCTCAGCACAACACCCTGCACCTGCACTGGTCTCAATAATTATTATTACTTGTTAAATGTCTTCATCCTCCATCTTTTGCCTTGTCCCGGACCTCTGTGAGCTTCGTTCCAACAATTGAGTCCCAAAGGAGGGAGAAATTGAGACTGGAGGGAATTACGGTGTTTTGATATTCACTGCATTGTTTCCCTTCCACCCCTTGGTGGAGCCCTTGTTGCACCTTTCTACTGCATCTAGGCATTCTACTCTGGACTGGACTGGAAATACATCATACTAAAGTGTGAATGATTGATACAGACTTAAACTACTACCTTCTCTTAAGATACCAAAGCCTGATTAATTCTGCTTTCCTTCCTTACAGGGAAAGATGTGGGGATGGTGCAGAGGTAAGAAGATGAAGATGCTGATTCTGATTCTAATTAATTGCATAGTCCTGGACAAGCCATTTAACCTCTCTGAGCCCCAGTAACATATTTGAAATGAGTTGCTTTCCATGTGAGGTTGTCATGTGTGTCAAATACAATCCCTGTGTCTGAAAATGGCTTGCCTCCTAAAATGCTCACTGAGTAAGCTGTTATCATTGTTTATCATAACAGAAAATAAGGAGAGTAACTGAAGTGAATGACAAGTTGAATATGAGCCAGCAATGTGCCTCAGGGGACTCCCTGTCTCTCTATCTTTAAATTTACCACTCGAATCCTTGGGCTGCCTGAGATGAGGCCTCAGAGCACCTGCTCTCCCCCACGTCGTCTTCTATCCCTGTGCCCTCACTCTTAGTATAGTTTGGACAAAGAACTCCAGGTCCCGCCCATTTGGAGAGACAAACGATGCTAAGATGAGCTGTATAAAGTCTCAAAATCAAGTTGTCTTTTAGTTCCAAGGCCTCTTTCTAGCTACTGGAGTCCATCCAGGCTTTCTCTTAGCTGCGTCATTTCCTTCCAGAGTCCCTGATAAGGCTTTTTCTATGTCTTCCCCCTGCTTCCCTGGCCCCAGTTTAGCTACTGTTGTCTGAATTCCTGCCCCTATTAACCAGCACCTTCTGTATGTCAAGCTGGGTGCCACCCTTAGGCCTACCCCTTACCCTTCCAATGTATAAAGCCTCTTCTATTGATGAGCATCTACTGAGCTTGTGGAAGGGGCACAGAAAAGATTAGGAACGTGTATGATGAGGCCACATCCTCTATGGCAAAGGCCTCATTCTGTGTAGTTAGGAGGGTATATGCTGGAGCCTGATTGCCTGAGTTCCCATCGTGGCTCCAGTGCCTACTAGCTTTGTGACCTTAAGCAATTTATTTCATCTTCTTGTGCCTCAGTTTATTCATCTTCAAAATAAAGACTGTCATTGAACCCATATCACATGGTTTATGTAAGGATCAAGATGGATTTATTCATGTAAAACATCTAGAATGAGGTCTAGCAGGCAGTAAGTATACAGTGAATGATGGCTCTTAAAAATTATTAATAAAGAGTCACTGCTTCCTTATTGGCAAACCTTAGTCAGAGGTGATCTCAAATCTGAGGTGGGTGACCAGGGAAAGCTTTCTTTATCGCTGAACCATGCCTCTACTCCTTAGGATGTTTCCAAGAGAGGTGTCTGCATGAGAAATGGCTGTTCTTATTTCTTCAGCCCTTCGTGTTTCCACTTATTTTGCCAGGCACCTTTGCAACTGTTCCATTAAAGGTAGATGCAGGTCTCTGCTTTTTGAGTTGGAACTTAGCTGTGTGAATTGTTTTCACCCAAAGGAGTGTGGGCAGAAGCAACCGTGTGCCAGTTCTGAGCCTAAGGCTGTAAGGTGTCTTCAGTGTTTTTGCTTGCCCTCTTGTCCTTCTGCCTTCATTATGAAAAGGACATGCCCTGGCTAGGCAGCTGGTCTGAGGAACATGAGAGACCTTGGAGACAATGGAGCAGACTGCTTCAGACCTTCAGCCTAGAGTTGTTCATTCATGCCCATCTAAGCCCAGCCAAGATCAGCAGAATCCCTAACCTGCAGGAACATAAGCAGAATAAATGCTTATTGTTGTACTCTACTGAGATTTTTGGTTGTTAATTAGGCAACAGCAGCTGATGGATATACATGGTGAATGGCAGAGAATTGCCATTGCTACAGCTTGGATGTCTGTCCCTCCAAATCGCCTGCTGAAATTCTGTCCCCAGTGTTGGAGGTGGGGCCTAATAGGTGTCTGAGCCATGGGGGCACACCCCTCATGAATAGATTAATTTCCTCTTTGGGTGGTGGGTGGTGGTGGGTGAGTTCTTGCTCTATTAGTTCCTGTGAGAGCTGGCTGTTAAAAAGAGCCTGACACTTCCTCTTTCTCTCTCTTGCTTCCTCTCTTGCCGTGTGATCTCTGCACATACCTGCTCCTCTTCACCTTCCATCATGAGTAGAAGCAGCCTTAGGCTTTCACAAGATGCCCAGTCTTTCAGCCAGAAGAATCATGAGCCAAATAAGCCTTTTTTCTTAACAAATTAACCAGTCTCAGATATTTCTTTGTAGCAATGCAAAATGGACTAAGACAGCCGTGTTATTATTGACTAGGCTTGGGTCCTCAAACCTAAAGCAGAAAATGGTTGGTGAACTGGGCTGAACCATGAAGAATATCCATTTCCCTAAACTAGTTAAATTACATTGAAGCAGGTCATCACTGCTGTCCTTACTGGCAATTGTTTTTTAGTCTCCACCCATCCTGTTTTATGCCCAAACCTAAGCCTTACATCTCTTTGCACTAGGGTTGCACGCAGGAAAGAGGCAGAAGAGACCAGTAGACTGGCAGACATGACACCTTCTGACCAAGCAAACCCTGCCTAGCAGAGCACCTTGTTGCCCAAGGCACACAAATGGAAGAGAGAGGAGGGAAGGCTAGCTAAGTGTTACTCTGAGAGACTGTGCCTTGAGTCACTTGCTATTCCTGCTGTTGGATAGAAGAGAGAAAAGAGAGGGAAAAAATACCCATATTAAAGTAAGGTAACTCCTCCATTAAAGGGTTAGACCCAATCAGTGTTTTGGTGTGCAACCTATATATTGCAATGTTACGGTCCCCTTCCCTGGAGGAGAAGCTAAATCAGGTGAGGAGAAGTGGGAAGGCTGGAGTCTTCTATCTTTACTCTCTCTCCTCATCAGTCTCCTTCCTCATAACCTACTTTATTTATTTGTATAGTACTTGTCTTTACCTGGAGTCATATACCTACTAGTTTATTTGATTATATCTATCTCCCATTGCTAGAATATAAGTTCCATGAGGGTGGGAATCTAGTTGGTTTTGTTCATGGCTATATACCAGTTGCCTAAAATAGCTAGTACAGTGTAGGGGATTGATACATACTTGCTGAATGAATGCATGAACTCCTGGAATGGCCCATGCTGGAACATATCAGCTTGGTCACTGTTTGCTCATTGCATTCACAGTCTCCTAGCATTTCCATGCTCCTGGTTGCAGGAACTAGGAGACCCTTTCTTTGGCCTCCTGTACCTTGGGTGCTTGCTCCAGTCCTTGACACACATGCCTGTGGTCTGGAACCTGCTCTGCATCTGCACCCCTACACTCCACCTTGTTTGGTGTCATCCCTGGACCACTCATATAGGTGATGAGGTTTGGACCCAGCTCCCTCCTGGCCCCACTTCACTTTTGAGTCTGCTGACTAGAAGGCTAACTGAGAGCACAGCATCTCTGTTCCCAGTGAAGCTCCAGGACATGGTCCTCCAGAGAAGCGTCCCCCACCTACCTTGCTTGCCTGGTGGGGATATTGACAACCTGTTACCTTATAGCAGGACCGTGGATAAACCAATTGCAGAGACACTTTACTCTTTGTGACATGTTTTCTTTCAGTTTTGCCTCCTAAAAGTCTTACCAACTTACTTTTATTGTTTTAGCTGATTCTGTTCCTATTTGCTCCTGCAGTGATTCACCCAAATGCAGCAACTTTTATGCCAATGGACTCTACTAATACTGTTTGCAAAGATGCCTCTGTGAAATGATCATGAACACTTTATCTCACTACTCTGGGAAGGGTTGCTTGGTTCCAGGGTGCAAAACAAAACCTAGAAATTTTCAGGTGAAGTGTTGGCTGAATTTCATGGCTGCTGCTTGTGGTCGATCAACATTCCTCACTCACAGCTGCTGAGGGAGGCTGGGGATGCATCCTTTGCTTTTTGGCTGCTCCAAGTTCACATACATTTTTGACATAAACCTAGTAATTGCTGCCTTTAACTTACTATTCTCAGCCTCTGGCTTCCTTCTGATTTATGACTGGAGCCTTGGTGTCTTTCTTCAGAGGCTCCTTATACTTGCCCATTAGCACTTCTCCTTATGTTTGGCAAGGGTCACTGGTGCATTCCTGTAGAGGCATTTATCAGAAGCTCATGAACATTACAGACAACTCTCCTTCTAGCTCATAGTCTGAAGCTCAACAGATAATTGCTACTAATTTTTGAGCTCTTGGTGTGTGGCAGGTACCACGTTATTCATTCTTTATACACTCTATTAAAAGAGCCACTGTCCTTATACCCATTTTACTGATGAGGAAACTGAGGAAGGGAGAGTTTCAATAACTTGTTCCATATCAGATAACTGGTGAGAGGTGGAGCCAGGATTTGAATCTAGATCAAAACCTCTGCTTATAGCCGGTATGTTTTTGGAAGGTAGGAAGGCAGCAAGGATGGTAGGAGGAGTAGGCAGCAGCTCTCAGGTGCTTGGTCTGGGAACTGAGATTCCCAGACCCCGTTAAGACAGATTCCCAACTGTCTTAATGTCTTTAAGACAGTTGAAGCCATAACCACAGAATGTGAGCCTTGAGCCCTTGAAAGGAGTATCTTGGCATGAAGATCTCATCCCAGGAGGTTCTCCGCAACAGGCTGGGATCTGAAATCCAGCTCCCATCACTGCTCCCCTTGGTCTGACTTTGGGTCTCTACAGGTTTTTGCTTCTCCAAGAAAGTGGGAGGGTGAATTTCTTGTTTGCTCCTCTGGATCTGCTCTCTACCCTTCTGCACCCAGCTCTGTGCCGGGGTGACTGACTGAATGGAGCACCTATGGGTCCCCTTCCTTCTGGTTTCCAGATGGGTTCAGCTGATTGGCACCAGCAGCAGATCCAAGAGAAGGGGAGGAGTAATGTAGGGATCCTTACTCCCCTGCCTGCCTCCCTGTGTCTCCACAGGATCTAGGCTCCTGGTAGCTGACCCTCTCTGCATGGCAGTCCCTCTCCAGTTTCCAGTAACTTCCTCCCCTTGCTCCTTATAGGCTAGAGACATGGTTTGGCTGTGTCCCCACCCAAATCTCACCTTGGGTTGTAATAATCCCCACATGACAAGGGTAGGTCTGGGTGGAGATAATTGAATCATGGGGGCAGTTTCCCCTATACTGTTCTCATGGTAGTGAATAAGTCTCATGAGATCTGATGGTTTTAAAATGGGAGTTCCCCTGCATAAGCTCTCTTGCCTGTCGCCATGTAAGGTGTGCGTTTGCTTCTCCTTTGCCTTATGCCATGATTGTGAGGCCTCCCCAGCCATATGGAATTGTGAGTCAATTAAAGCTCTTTTCTTTAGAAATTACCCAGTTTCAGGTATGTCTTTATTAGCAGTGTGAGAACAGACTAATACAGCTAGGGTGGGTAAGAGCATTCCCCCTTACTGTTCCTGAAGTTCTGCATTATTCTTTGTGGTTTTCCTACTTTGTGCCTATACCTTTTTAGTAAAGTTCCCTTAAATTATCCAACTTGAAGGTAACACCTTGTTATTATCGCACCCTTACTATAATATCCCTGAACTTTAGTTTGAGCCATTTCCGACCTTCAGATGACCAACCTTTACCTGCACCCTTGACCACTCCCACCCCAGCCACTCCGTACTGGTGCTCTTTCCTAGCTCTTGCAGATGCATTGTACTGTGGAAATAACACAGGCTTCTGGATTAGTGCTGGGTTCAAAGCCTGCTTCTGACACGTACTGTATGACTTTGGGCAAGTTACTTAATTTTCCCATGCCTCAGCTTTGTCATCTGTGAAATGGACGATAGTATCCCTCACAAGTTTATCATGAAAATCAAATGGCATAATGGATATAAACTTTTCTTAGGTTGTTGCAAAAGTTATTGCAGTTTTTGCTATTAAAATAATGCCATTAAAAGCAATTACTTTTGTACCAACCTAATAGCTTAGTGTCTGGCAGATAAACATTGGTTTAAACATCCCTCATTTTGCCTGTGCTCTCTTGATCTCTAATTCTCCAGACCACTTATTCATTTTGTTGAGCAGTTCCCCTGGGTCCTGCCCCAAGATGTGGCCAAGAAAACATGGCAGAGAGGAAGAAGCAATTCTTGGCTCCCCATGAAAGGAGGAGTGGGAGGAACTCGGAGGAGAGCAAAAATGACAGTCTGAGGGTTTGAAATAATGACACAGGAGAAGGGTAAATAATTGCAAAATGGAAGTGTAAGAGGGGTGATTTAATACTCCTCTTCACGTACAGCTCCAGTCTGCCAGTTGGAAATGCTAAAAAGGAATGTTTCTGATATCCTAGCTAGAGCAAGTTCCAATATACTAGTAATATACTAGTCCAATGGCCAGATGTCCATGGCTCCTTCAGAAATGGGTAAAAAAAGCCTCCCTTACCTTCCTCTGTGTTTCTTTCTTTCTTTCTTTTTTTTGAGATGGAGTTTCACTCTTGTTGCCCAGTCTGGAGTACAGTGGCATGACCTTGACTCACTGTAACCTATGCCTCCCAGGTTCAAGCGGTTCTTCTGCCTCAGCCTCCAGAGCAGCTGGGATTACAGGTGTGTGCCAACATGCCTGGCTAATTTTTTATAGTTTTAGTAGAGATAGGGTTTCACCATGTTGACCAGGCTGGTCTTGATCTCCTGACCTCAGGTGATCCACCCACTTTGGCCTCCCAAAATGCTGAGATTACAGGTGTGAGCCACCACACCAGGACCCTCTTGCTTTTCATTGTATCCTAACAAAGCTCTGTCTCCGCAGTGGAAAGCTATCTCTTCCTCACTTGGAGTTAAAAGGGACTGCGTTGAAATTTAGCTGCATATTCTCCTTGCTTGTTGGATCTTGGGAGGGTCTTGACCACTTCAGACATCATTTCTGCCGGATATGGTGGCACGTGCCTGTAGTCCCAGCTACTTAAGAGGCTGAGGTGGGAGGATTGCCTGAGACCAGGATTTCTAGGCTGCACTGAACTATGCTCATGCCACTGTACTCTAGCTGGGCAACAGAGCAAGACCCTAGCTCTAAAAAAAAAAAAAAAAAAAAAAAAAAAAAAAAAAAAAAAAATACATCATTTTCCTCATCCTCAAAATGGGGATCCTTGTAGTTCGTGAACGTAGCTGGGCCGATGGTTGAATCAGGAGCAGAGGATGAATGTAAAAGATACGAATATAATACACAGCCAGAAAAGGCATTCAAGCCTCAACCAGTGCTGATTTCCACCTTTATTTTCCTCTTACTGTAGCATAACAGGTGCCCTGTTTCTTTTCAGGGGAAATTTGAACATTTACTGCCTTGTATTTCTTAAAACAGCTGAAAAAATTCCTTGATTTTTTATTACCTTTCTTCAGCTTTAGGACTAAATGCCTCTACCCCTCCTTGTCTCTCATCAGGCAGTACAGTTTGTTTGTTTTTTGAGACAGAGTCTTGCTCTGTCACCCAGGCTGGAGTGGCATGATCTCGGCTCACTGCAACCTCCACCTCCTGGGTTCAAGTGAGTCTCCTGCCTCAGACACCCAAGTAGCCGGGATTACAGGCCTGCGCCACCATGCCCGGCTAATTTTTGTATTTTTAGTAGAGATGGGGTTTCGCCATTTTGGCCAGGCTGGTTTCTAATTCCTGACCTCAGGTGATCCACCTGCCTTGGTCTCCCAAATTGCTGGGATTCCAAGCATGAGCCACTATGCCTGGCCCATTTTTCGTTATTGAATTGTCACTTTTGAGGATGCTCTTATACCCTTGCCACCTTGTCCCTACTCAGCTGTGCACTAAGAGTTAATGTCTGGGTGCGGGTGGGGATGGAGTCCAGAGTACAGTTATCCTGAGTCTCACAGGAACTCCTATTTTATTTTATGCCTTTCCTTAGGCCCTTCTATCTTCTATATGAACCTATTGTCCTTCAAAAGAACTTTGACTTTGAGACTTAGACTTTCTACTTGATTTGAGGACAGACTGGGTTTTGGGAGCTAGTACTAGAGATAATGAAGGCAAAGACCACCTGGGAAGACTGAGATCAATTTTGATCAGTAATTGTATTATTCACCGCCTATGTTCTTAATTTGCAAATAAAAAATAGTCCTATTCATGCCTGAGCATTCATCGTTTTCATGAGTGAGGCATATTATGACTTCATGGGTATATGGTCTGATGTGTTCTTTTTGCAAGCAGGGGTGAATGGAGACACTTCAGGCCTGCCTGCTGCATATTAGGTGTGCATCAGAAAGAGCTCCTCTGGTCAGAAACCTTTCACATTCTCTCAGCTTCATGTTCTAGTTGTATTAGAATTAAGCTATTAAAGCTCAAACATATAATTATTACATTCCGTTTCAATCATAATGACTAAACCTGCTGATGTGATTCTTGGCCATCAGGTATACCTGTTGATGGCCTGTTAGAATCACCTGTGCATCTTTGAAGAAATACAGATGCCAGGGCCTCACTTCCTGGGGGCTTTGATCCATTCAATCTATGGCAGGGCCTGGGAATCAGAATTTTTATAAAGTACCACAGGGGATTCTGATGCATAGCCAGGATTGAGAATCATGGAGCTGGACCACACAGGGGTGAGGTGGGTGAGTTGCTATTGTCCTACACTTTTACTGCTACTCCCTAAGGGATGATTTTTAAATTAGTATTATTATACTTTAAGTTCTGGGGTACATGTGCACCACGTGCAGGTTTGTTACATAGGTATACACATGCCATGGTGGTTTGCTGCACCCATCAACCCGTCATCGACATTAGGTATTTCTCCTAATGCTATCCCTCTCCTAGTCCCCCACCCCCTGACAGGCCCTGGTGTATGATGTTCCCCTCCCTGTGTCCATGTGTTCTCATTATTCAACTCCTACTTATGAGTGAGAACGTGCAGTGTTTGGGTTTTTGTTCTTGTGTTAGTTTGCTGAGAAGTGTGGTTTCCAGCTTCATCCATGTCTCTGCAAAGGACATGAACTCATCCTTTTTTATGGCTGCATAGTATTCCATGGTGTATATGTTGCACATTTTCTTTGTTGCAGTCTATCATTGATGGGTATTTGGATTGGTTCCAAGTCTTTGCTATTGTGAACAGTGCTGCAGTAAATGTATGTGTGCATGTGTCTTTATATTAGAATGATTTATAATCCTTTGGGTATATACCCAGTAATGGGATTGCTGGGTCAAACGGTATTTCTTGTTCTAGATCCTTGAGGAATTGCCTCACTGTCTTCCACAATGGCTGAATTAATTTACACTCCCACCAACAGTGTAAAAGTGTTCCTATTTCTCCATATCCTCTCCAGCATCTATTTGCTGACTTTTTAATGATTGCCATTCTAACTGAGGTGAGATGGTATCTCACTGTGATTTTGATTTGCATTTCTCTAATGACCAGTGATGGTGAGCTTTTTTTCATATGTTTGTTGGGTGCATAAATGTCTTCTTTTAAGAAGTGTCTGTTCATACCCTTCACCCACTTTTTGTTGGGGTTGTTTTTATCTTGTAAATTTGTCTAAGTTCTTTGTAGATTCTGGATATTAGCCCTTTGTCAGATGGATAGATTGCAAAAATTTTCTTTCATTCTATAGGTTGCCTGTTCACGCTGATGATAGTTTCTTTTGCTGTGCAGAAGCTCTTTAGTTTAATTAGATCCCATTTGTCAATTTTGGCTTTTGTTGCCATTGCTTTCAGTGTTTTAGTCATGAGGTCTTTGCCCAGTTCTATGTCCTGAATGGTATTGCCTAGGTTTTCTCTAGGGTTTTCATGGTTTCAGGTCTTACATTTAAGTCTTTAATCCATCTTGAGTTAATTTTTGTATGAGGTGTAAGGGAGGGGTCCAGTTTCAGTTTTCTGCATAGGGCTAGTCAGTTTTCCCAACACCATTTATTAAATAAGGAATCATTTCCCCATTGCTTGTTTTTGTCAGGTTTGTCCAAGATCAGATGGTTGTAGATGGGTGATATTATTTTTGAGGCCTCTGTTCTGTTCCATTGGTCTATATATCTGTTTTGATACCAGTACCATGCTGTTTTGGTTACTGTAGACTTGTAGTATAGTTTGAAGTCAGGTAGCATGATCCCTCCAGCTTTGTTCTTTTTGCTTAGGATTGTCTTGGCTATGCGGGCTCTTTTTGGTTCCATATGAAATTTAAAGTAGTTTTTTTCCAACTCTGTGAAGAAAGTCAATGGTAGCTTGATGGGAATAGCATTGAATCTATAAATTACTTTGGGCAGTTTGGCCGTTTTCACGATACTGATTCTTCCTATCCATGAACACGGAATGTTTTCCATTTGTTTGTGTCCTCTCTTATTGCCTTGAGCAGTGGTTTATAGTTCTCCTTGAAGAGGTCCTTCACATCCCTTATAAGTTGTATTCCTACATATTTTATTCTCTTTGCAGCAATTGTGAATTGGGAGTTCACTCATGATTTGGCTGTTTTTCTGTTATTGGTGTATAGGAATACTTGTGATTTTTGCACATTGATTTTGTATCTTGAGACTTTGCTGAAGTTGCTTATCAGTTTAAGGAGATTTTGGGCTGAGACAATGGGGTT
>NW_012105542.1:437492-516701 GCF_000951045.1 Mandrillus leucophaeus
GACTTGGGAGGGTGTATGTGTCCAGGAATGTATCCATTTCTTCTAGATTTTCTAGTTTATTTGTGTAGAGATGTTTATAGTATTCTCTGATGGTAGTTTGTATTTCTGTGGGATCAGTGGTGATATCCCCTTTATCATTTTTTATTGCACCTATTTGATTCTTCTCTCTTTTTACACGGAGGGTAAAACTGCCTACCCAAGCCTCAGCAATGGCAGACGCCCCTCCCCCCACCAAGCTCGAGTGCCCCAGGTCAGCCTTAGACTGCTGTGCTGGCAGCGAGAATTTCAAGCCAGTGGATCTTAGCTTGCTTGGCTCTGTGGGGATGGGACCCCCTGAGCTAGACCACTTTGATCCCTGGCTTCAGCCCCCTTTCCAGGGGAGTGAAGGGTTCTGTCTTGCTGGCGTTCCAGGTGCCACTGGTGTATGAAAAGAAACCTCCTGCAGCTAGCTCTGTGTCTGCCCAAATGGTCACCCTGTTTTGTGCTTGAAACCCAGGGCCCTGGTGGCGTAGGCACCAGAGGGAGTCTCCTGGTCTGCGGATTGCGAAGACTGCGGGGAAAGCGCAGAATCCGGGCCAGAGTGTATGGTTCCTCACGGGACAGTCCCTCACAACTTCCCTTGGGTAGGGCAGGGAATTCCCCGACCTCTTGCCCTTCCCAGGTGAGATGACGCCCCACCCTGCTTTGGCTCACCCTCCGTGGGCTGCACCCACTGTCCATCCAGTCTCAGTGAGATGAATTGGGTACCTTAGTTGGAAATGGAGAAATCACCCTCCTTCTGCATTGATCTCGCTGAGAGCTGTAGACCGGAGCTGTTCCTATTCGGCCATCTTATCAGCAAATTCAGGATCATTTTTATTTAATAAGACAATAAAGAAAACATGCTCAAGCTAGCATTTAGCCAGAGGCAGAGAGTAGCCAGCACATTTAGTGCTAGGTATTTAGAATACAGAGGACAATAAACAACTGATTGAGGTAGTTTCTTGTGTCAAATCAGTGTAATCTTGAGCAAGTCCCTTCCCTTCCCTGGGCCTCTGCTTCCTGATCTTCAAAGAAGGAGAGTTGGATGAAACACTTTCTGTGCATCTTGCAGTGTTGACATTTGTCATTGCCGAGACTTTACTGGGAAGACATCTCATTGTTTAGTGGAGGAAGCCAAGTGCCCTCCTGCCACCTCATGGGGAAACACAGCCACCAGGAAGAGGAGGGAGAGATGGTGTCTGGGGAGGTGGAGGAGTTTGACTGCCGAGTTAGCCCTGGGATGACTACAGGATTGACATGAGGCTCTCCAATAAGGGCTCATTACCCTTTGATGAGCCTCAAATGTCATCGTGGGCACTTTATTCTTACAGGATGGTAGCGCTTGGAATCCCAGAAGCTGGCAGAGTAGACATCTGGCTTTGGAGGAAGGCCCTTTCTCCTTAGGGGAGACAGCCATGCACATGACCCATAGAACACTGAGGGTTCAGAGATCTGAGAACTAAAGTTTATGCTTTGCGAACTGTAACAGTGTGATAAATATGAATTATTATCAACACAATTCCTGCTATTATTAAATCCTCACACTGCAATGTTAACTGGTTCATGTTTCAGCCCCAGCTCAGCCACTAGTTGGCTGTGTGATCTCAGACAAGCCAAGCTCCATCTCTGAGATATAGCTGGTTCATTTGCAAAGAAAGAAGGTAGACCTGCCCGATCAGCTGAAGATGCTTCCTGCCTCAATCCGGTAAGTGTGATCAAGATGTTGAAATTAATGGTTGAACAATCAGTAATCAGAAGCTCACCTTTCAAAAAGAAAAAGGCCAGCTGGAAAATGACATAATTAAAAGAGGAAAAGAAAGCTCTCTCTCAAGAGGCTGCTCTTTCACAAACAGTCAGCATGTCTGTGATATTCCGTGTAGCATATTCCGACGACGGGGAAACACAGTGGATCTGCTGAAAGATGAGCAGCAAGTGGTAAGTGGAGGTGTTTGAAATAGAAAAGTCTATTTTAAAAGACAACTAATAAAGCTGGAGGAGGCGGCCCACACTGAAGCAGTCTGAGCCAACATCCTGTTGCCAAGACTCCAGTCCCCGCTGCTGTGCCCGGGGCCCTGGGACTGTCCTTGGCACAGCATGTGAGCAAGAAGGAAGGAGCAGAGGCTAGAAGCAGGGGCTAGGTTTCTGTCTGAGGAGAGGGTCCCATGGAGAGGGGCCCCAGGGGAGGGGCTGCCTGTGGCCTTGGCAGAGGAGACCCCTGCCCTTCCTGTGAGCCCAGCCAGCTCCAGGCATGGTGCGAGGATGGGTACATTTCTCTAGGCCCGTGCAGGAGCTGCACCAGTGCTGGTAAGAAGCAACAACACAACAGTTAAGAGCGGAGACCTAGAGCCAGACTGAATTTGAATCCCAGCTTGTATCACTTAATAGCTGTGAGACTGTAAACAAGTTACTTAACCTCTCTGTTTCTCATCTTTTCTTATCTATAAAATTTAATAATATTAGCTAATCATAGGGTTACAGCAAGGATATAAGTTAATTTTGTAAAGGATTTGGGACAGGGTAAACAGTACACTAGAGATTTTGTGTTTTTTTTATATGTATATAATATGTTTATTATAATATAGCTATTGTATATTATATATGTAATACATACGTAATATAGACATATATATGTATTATATATATAATAGAGGGATATATATGTATACATAGGTACATAAAATGTGGCCTATCAGTTGGGCCCACCTGTTTCTTGGGCAGAGGTCCAAGGCTAGTCAGTGCCCTTGGTCTTCAGGTAAATAATGACACTCTGAAAGCTAATCTATGCTAACATCCTCAAGGCCCCGGTAACCGCGCTCTGGTCTCCTCTGAGCATTAGGCCAGATCTGCAGGAGGCGATGCTCAGGCAGCCCCAAGCAACTGCTTACGACTGCCCAGACTTCTCCCTGAGCCCCAGGCCTATATATCCAACAGCCCAGTGAATGTTTCTGCTGGGATATCCACAGACATCTCCACTCATCATGCTCCCAAACCTACTCATGACCCGATCCCTTTCAGGGCAGACCTTTCCTTGTTTCTAGTCTCAGTGAATGATAATACTATCCTTCTAAGAGGGTGTTGTGAAACTTTATTTACAAGATGGTGTTGCAATCCTTTAGCCCCCCCTCTCCCTCATCCTGTGTCTCATTTCTGGATAAGTTGTATCCATCCTTACTGTGTTCATCTGTGTATCTCCAGTAGTCTGGGACATCATTGATTCTCACCAATGTTTGCTAGAAAGTTGAATGGATGAATGAATGAATAAATGAAGGAGGTGCCTGGATATCATCATAATAACAATCAAGGATTTATCAAGTACATACTGTCTTCCAGGCACCATTCTAAATGCTTGGCATATGTGCATTCCACACATAAGAGCTTGACATATCCAAGCCTCATCATGACGATCACTGCATATGTGTTGAAAGAACACAAAGCATGTATGAGGAAATCAGGTTCTGGGGAGTCCTGGGTAGAGCTTCTGAGTAGAACTTCCATAACCCCTCAAAGCCAATGGTGTTTCCTTACTTTACAAAGCCATCTCAGAGCCAGGTCCTACTGAGCTGTGTCTGGCCCAATACAGTGCAATTTCTGGACCATTTTTCTCCCCTGCCGGGAAGATGCAGAAGCTGCCGCTTCACCGAGTCCTCTAATAGCAAGGCCTTATTTTCCCTGCCACCCTGGGGCTCTTGCTCACCATGAGCTTACTTCTGTGCAGCTCCACACAACACACTGTAAAAGGAAAATGGTAATTAGAAGTAACGCTTGAGCAGGAGAACTTGCATGGAAACGTGGAAAAATGTTTTAGTTAAACGAAGCAGTAAAGATTCCTTTAAAGTGTTACACACACACACAGCCATCTAGCTGTTCTCTTTTTGAAAGGAGGAGATGAGAGGACACACAAGGTGTATTGTGCATCTGTAGGCACCGCCTCCTTAGGGCTTGAGTTTGGGCTAGTCCTCTAGGGATCCTGCTGAAGTGGCCAATGGTATTGACAGTTTACATCTCAGTAGCCCAGGACCAAAAGCCTAGCTCAACCAGATGGAATGTAGCAGGACACATAGCAGGGTCTCTGTGTGTATCCAAAACAGCTGCACAGGGACAGGATTGTGGAGACACAGGATGGCAGCCCCTACAAGGACATCCCAGCTTCTGCTTACTTTTTTCATAGCATTTATTATCACCCAAAGCTGAGTTTTGCATGTTTGTTTATTACCTTATCCTCAACCAGACTGGGAAGCCCATGGAGGTAAGGATTTTGTCGGTCAAGTTCACCTCTGTATGCATGCCATGCACAGAGTTGGGCACATACATAACTGGCCTTTTAGCATAATATTCTTTGATTGCAAATTGCAGAATCCCCCATGGCCCGAATGTTGCCTGATACATCATAAGCTTCTAGAACACAAGCTTTAAGAGAGCAGGGTCTTTGTATGTAGCATTCCAGTAGCTGGTCTGGAGTGAGGGTTAGCACACTTTTCCTATAAAGGGACAGAGAGAAAAGATCGTCAGCTTTGTGGGCCAGGTGGTCTCAGCCACAACTACTCAATTCTGCTGCTGTAGTGTTAAAACAGAAAGACAATATAGATACCAACAAGTGGGCATGGTAATGTCTCAATAAAACTTTATTTACAAAAACAGGCAGCAGGCCAGATTTGAAGTAGTTTTCTGACTTCTGCTCTAGAATATAAATTCCATAAAATAAGGGATTAAAAAAATGTGGATCCATAACCAGCACCTGCAACAGTGCCTAGCATACAATAAGTATGCAATAAAACATATGTTGAATGAATGAATGAGGGGCTAAAAGTGGTTTTAGTCACAGCTTGCTGTGGGTCAGGGTCATTATGTGTATTGTTGTGTTGGCCCACTGAGCAAAAGACACTCTCTGGAAGCAGATACTGGAAGCCTCCTGTGTTCTGGGCTAGTTGGTTGACATCTGGAATATCATTCCCAAAGCTAGGGGTCTAGAGTGCATGAAGAGGACAGGGCCTGAGATGGGGCAGAGACAAGTGACCTTGTGACATGGAGAATGGTGGAAGGAAATGGAGAGACTGAGCCTGGAGAACAGAAGAGTCAGGGAAGAGACAGTTTATATATTTCAGGACTTCTATGTGGTAGAACAATGAGATCTTTCTAAGAAATAAGAGGGCTATTTTTAGAACTTTCTGTAAGTTAGGTAGACCTGGCCAATATGAACAGCTTGATGAGAGTGAGCTCTCACTCTACTGGGAGCATTCAGACAGACATGCGGATGCTGTGGAAGGGATTCAAATATTGGAAGGGGGCAGGATTAGGTACTGCTGGGTTCCTTTTGACCCCAAGAGCCATTCTCACATGCAGCACTGTTTCCCAAGCAACAGTTGGTGACTGCACTCCAGACAAAACCAGATGCCCCTGCCTTGTATAGGAGGCCCCTTAGGGTTGTCCCTAGCTTTCTGCTTCAATTGCCCTGTTCCCATCTCCTGTTACCTGTTCCACCTTCAACAAACACCATTTGACATTTCTCAATTCCCCTCCTGTTTCTCCTCTCCTGGCCTTTACACATACAAATTGTATTAGTTTAGGTTTCTCCAAAAGGAGAACTGAGGCAAAGGTCCAAGTGGGTGTATGTTAAGAAATGATCCTAGGAAGCATGGAGAGGGAGCAGAAAACTGGGAAGGAAAGGCAGCTAGTAAAAGTTACATTAGCAAACCCACCTTTTCTAATGCTGTGCTGACTGGAGCTTAACCCACTGGGGAGTGTCTGGGAGCCAGTGTATATCACATCACAGAGTCATCCTCCCTGAATAGTGAGAGAACTGGGGTATTTATACACCAACTCCCATCAGTCTTAGTTGAGGAGGTACAGGGAGGAGGGTTGAGTGTTAATTTTCTAACACCTCCAGGTCTGCCACTTACATGGGCAAAAGTGAGCTTTGGAAATAGGAGCAAATCCTGAGGCAAATAACTGCAGGCATGGCAGTTGGAGGTGCAGCACTGATACGATTGAGGCTGAGGGGCCAAGGGTAGGGCACCCAGCCATGAGTGCTGAAAGCTCCCTTCTGGTTGGAACTCTAACCCCACTCTTCGGTTTTGATTTTGATCCCACTTCATGGTCACATTGGCTGCTATGTACGAATAAAGAGCTCCTGGTTCAAGAATTGTGATGAATAAAGCATTGATTCACTCCTGCTCAAGGTCAAACATGTTTGGTTAGGTAGTTCTCATCGCTGGTCCTGGGAAATAGATCAGGTTCACTTATTTGGGCAAAGGCAGGTTGTCTGTGCTATGATGGACATGTGTCTTGATAATATGAGATGGCATCAACACAGGCCTCACTGACCGTTGTACCACCTGGTCCCAGCCATAGCCATTGTAAAACATACCTTCTACCTACTCAGTAACCATTAATTAGGGTCTTTAGTGGGAGATGGTTCACAGCCTCCTTTACACATGATTCCAGCTGCCAGTCCACATAGGGTCCAGATCGCTATAGCTGGTTTAGCTCCCAAGCCTTTGTGGTCCTTCCTTCCTGCCCACTGGCTCCCAGCATGCCTTGTGGCTGATTGGCAGAATATAGAGACAAGGAAGAGAGATGTTCCACCCTTTCCATGTACATCCTTTATTCTTTCACTCATGCTGTAAATACTAAGTGCCTGCTGTGAACCAACCAGGCACTGGCTCTGTCCTCATGGAGTTCATGTTCTAGAGGAGAAGACAGACATTTAATCAAATATCTACACACATAGGTAATTACAAACTCTTATGAAGTTGGTTTGGAGATTTGTAGACTGCTTGCTTCTTGACATTTGGGGAAGACTTCCTAAGCCTTTGCAAATTCTTCTGTGTGGGTTCAGGGTGAAAAGCGGTGTATGGTAGAGACCAAAGAAGCTGGGTGAGTGTGCTGATCTTGTGGCGGCTTGGTAATTATAGCTGGTGCATTATTAATAAGCAAACATTCTGTCTCTGCCTCCTAGTTGCTTGGGCCGAATGCTGTTAAGCTTGAACCATGAGCTCTGAATTGTTCACTTTGTCTTCCTGTTTAATGAAAGGTTTTAGGAAGTACAGACCTGTTAGCAGGGGCATACAATTATTTTTGAAATCAGGAGAGCCCAACAGATCTTGATTGGTGGTGGTGATAATACTGGGGGGCCTTATGGGCAGGTGGAGGTCCCCCTCAGCTTCAGAATAGGTGAGGACAGCCGGAGGGGTGAGGAAGGAAGAAAGAAGGACCTGCTGTTTGCCCTCTCCCAGCAAGCCCAGTTGAAAACCTGAGAGATGGAGCTGCTCCACTTGTTTCCTAAAATCATCTGTTTTTTAGTTTATTTTATTTTTATTTATTTATTTATTTTTTCTTGCTTCTGTGAATTGCTTTCTAGTTCTCAACAGCATAATGCAATATTAACCATTTTGAGTAGAGCTTCGTCCTTGGGAGGGAGTTTTCACATGAACAAGAGGCAGCACAAAGCCAGGAAAAACAGCATTGACCCTTTAGGTCCATTACACCCCAGAGAAAACTTTCCCACAGCAAGGTCACTAGAGGCAGCCTCTACATACAATGACTCCTGGGCAGAATTCTGCCCTTGGATAGATAGGGAATGACCTTGGCAAATGCAAAAGCCATTTGGATCCATTTTCAGACCATCAACTTCGACTTGAGAGGAGTAGAATTAAAAATAAAAATCAATTAAAACTCTTACTGTCATTTGAAAAGTGAAAATTTCATGGGTTTTACACTCAACCGTGTGACCCTGGATTTAAGACGGCGGTGACCTGGGGTAAGTTTCTTGACATCTCCGAGCCTGGGATTTCTAGTATGTAAGTGGTATTCATTCAACAAACTTTTACTGTGGGATATAATGTCTGGGGATATGGGAAGCTGTAGTTTTAAGGTCAGGTACAAGCCCAGGGATGTGACAAAAGAGAGGTGCATGGGGCTCTTTTCCTTGGTGAAACACAGAAAGATGGTCAAAGAAATCTCTGTTTTGGGTAGGTCAGACATCCTGCACCGCATGAAGTGCATGTTTGAAAACGTCCACTACCTAAGAGTGTCACCACCAAGAACCATTTAATTACTGACCTTCAGGCAGCAATGGGGAGGGAAGGGAGAAGACAACTCACATTTCCTGAGTGCCTACTGGGTGCCAGGAAGCACCTTATAAACATGCATGTATCATATTGAGTCTCCATCCACCCAGCTGAGAAAGTGTTATGGTTCTCATTTTACAGATAAGAAAATGGAAGCTCTGAGAAGTGAGTCAACATCTTTGAGGTCAACACAGCTAGGAGACAGCAGAGTTGACCAAATCCAGATTTAACTGCTTCCAAAATTCTCACATTTTTATCCATCAAGGAGATATCTAAGTTCCTATCTAGATCTCCGTCTCCACAGAACCCCCAGGTTGGGGTGCGTTTGGGGGATGAAATAGAATAGGCATAGATGAGTGCATGTGTGCACCCTGCACCCACATAGGTAGTTCTGGTGCCTTCTCTATCCCCTTCTGGACAATATCAGCCAAATTTATGACAGCTTCTGCATGCAAGTGACCTCCAAATTTCAGCCTTTAGCACTGAGTTCTCTGTTGAGTGCCACACCCAAATATCCAAATGGCTATTTGACATCTGCAGTTGGATGACCTATGGGTACTCCAGACCCACAGTGTTCATGAATGTCCAAATTGGTTACCGCCTTCCTCTCCTACTCACTGGCTCCTCGTCCATTATTCTCTGACTCAGTGGATGAATCCGCTGAAGCTGGTGCTCTTCACAGCTCTGTGGTCAATCAGCCCAAGATCTTTGCTCTAATTTCTCAGACGTATCCTTCCTTAACTGATTCTTCCTGCCATCTTCCCTAGTTGGAGCACAGACTGTCTCATGGAAGGACTATTGTAGTAGTCTCTCCCCAAAGGGCTCTCTCTGTTCTCCAACTCATACTTTACCTATTGTCAGTGTCATGGTGGAAGGTGTAGGACCTTATTAGGTGGGCATTGGGAGATGGTCATGTGGGCTAGACCTTTATTACTCAAAGTGTTGTCCACAAACTAGTAGCATCAGCAACATTTGGCAACTTGTTAGAAATGCAGAATCTCAGACTCCACCCCAGACCTAAGAAATCAGAATCTGCATTTTAATGGGCTATCCAAGTACTTCATGTGCCATATTAACATTTGAGGAGCACCAAGATAAAGTGAACGGCAGGAGCAAACTGCAAAGGTCAAAAAGAATTGAGCATTTTCAGTGAAATATGAAGAGAATTGTTTGACCAGAGGGGAGGGGAAAGTAAACAAAAGTCTGACAGCTGGAACTCTGTGCAAGGCCCAGACATTACTTTGTGCATGTTAATTCCACAAAGCCACTCTAGGAGGTATTGTAATCCCTGAGAAACTAGAAGCACTTGGAAGGACGGTCATTATTGTATTCATTCAAAGATGAGGGAACCGAGGCTAACAGGTGGTAAATTATTTGTTCAAGTTTCCATAGATAGTGAGTAGTAGGGACAGGATCTGACCCAGAATTCTGACCTCCAGTGCTCCAGCTGCCTCAGTTTAACAGATACAGCCCATTTCTCCATCTCCATCACCAACCTTTACAGAGCTGTAGTTTTCCAGCTCAAGTGTGCATGAGGATTATCTGGAGGGCTGGTTAAAACAGATGACTGGGTCCCACCCTCAGAATTTCTGATTCAGTAGCTCTCAAGTAGGGCTGGAGAATTTCCATTTATAACAAGTTCTCAGGTGATGGTGGTGCTCCTGGTCTGGAGGCCACACCTTGAGAACCTAACCTGTGAGACTGACATCATCTGTAGGTAAGGTTGTTGGAAGAATAGCTGCTTATCACCTTGTGTTTTTGGTTATTGGCCCTCATAGCTCACTTCGTTGAGTCCTTACAACTATTAAATGCAGACAATATCACTTCCCATTTACACAGGCTGCAACTGGTGCTTGGAAAGATTCAGTGTATTTTTTTTGTGTTAACACACTTACTAGAAGGCAGGCCCATACATGCCCATTAACAACTCTAGCCTTATAGTGCAGTCTCAAGTTGGGAGGTCATTAAGGAGCCTCCTACTCTACTTGCAGTTAAAAGATGGGGAAATGTAGGCCTGGAGAGCAAGTGAGCTGCCTGGAGTTCCACAGCAACATGAGGGGAGAGCCAGCTGGGGAACCCTCTCTTCTGACCCCAGGGCTAGTCACTGGCTCTTCCATCAGCTACTATGGAACTCTCTGGACTTTGGCTCCCCAAATATTCACCAAGGAGCCTTGCTCAGGACTTTAGACACTTTTCAAGGCCACACATATTGGCTTGACAGATCATAGCAACAAGAGCTGACAATTATCACGTACTTACTGGGTGCTGGTCACTGTTCAGTTAAGTGCCTTGGATTGACCCACCGGATCCTTGGTGCAATGCTATGGGTTGTCCTTTGCTGTGCTATGAGATGGATGTAGAGGTCAGCTGAGATCCCTGCCCTAGGGGAAACTTAAAGTCTAGAGGGGAGACAGGCAAGCTCACAGAAATTTCAATGTATTTCAATAATAACAATAGACTGCACTGTGGCTCATGCCTGTAATCCCAGCACTTTGAGAGGCTGAGGCAGGAGGATTGCTTGAGGTCAGGGGTTTAAGACCAGCCTGGGCAACATAGTGAGATCCTGTCTGTACAAAATAATAGTAATATCAAAACAATAGTAACACTTTGGTGAGGGTTTGCTACTTGTCAAGTCTTCATTTGGATTAATTGATTTGATTTTTTATAGCCAACTATGAAGTAAGGAAGTATTACCATTTTTACAGATGAGGGTGCTCAAGCTTACAGAGTGGGTGTGACTTGCAAATGCCAGAGGTTTCAAAGGAGCTGAATGCATGTCTTTCTGACTCCAGAACTCATACTTTTAACCCTCTCATTACACCACATGTATGTGAATGTGTGTGTCCACACTGCACATGGGGGAGCATCACCCTTGGCTTATGAAAAAAATGAAGGCAAAGGGCAGGAAAGATATTTATCCAGGCAGAGATTGTGGTTTTTCAAGCACATTGCTGCAAAAGAAGGCAAGTCCAGCCTTCAGTGGGCCACACTCTGATGTGCTAATTATAAGTCAACTGTTAGCTGTTCACTAGAGATAGATCTTTTTCTATTCCTTTATTTCCTTGCAAGCAGCCTTGACAGCGTTGCTTTTAAAAATATTCTGTAATTCAGAGCATTACACTTAACTAATTTACCCCCTGCATTTCTTCATTACATCACAGGTACCCCTTGTCTTGTCATCTTTCCCTATGATCCCTGAGTGGGGTTATCCCTATCCTCAGTCAGTGAACATATTTAGCTGAACCCTAAATCCCAAGGATTAAAGGCAATTAAATGAGATAATGCATATGGCATCGCTTTAAAACCATAAAGGGCCGCACAGATGCGAAGGGTTATTATTATGAGCCTTCCCTGTTAATGAGTATTAATGAGCTAAGGCTGCAGATTCCTAATGTTACAGAGCCCTAATATTAACCATATGGAAGCCTAATTTTCAAAGAGAATTAGAATCAACTGGAAGAAGGGGCTGCAAAACATTTTGAATTCAATTCTCCTAATTCTTAGTATCTTGACTGCAATCTGCATGAAGCTAAATGGTTATGTGATGACATAATGGTTTGTCTTTGTTCTTAACTAATTGCTTTAGGATACCTGCCCCCACATTATTCTGCATTTTCATGGTTCTCTTGATAGGGACCTAGATTTTTTTTTTTTTTCTGTGAATGAAGTAACGTGTCTAATTTGAGCTTTAGGGTATATGGATACTGGAATTGAGAGGGCACATCAGAACCCAAAATATTTCAATTTCCTTAAAGTCAAGGAGTGATTGGAAACACCTGCAGCCAGGATGACTTCACCGAGCTGTGACTTGAAATATTCCATATAAAGTTCTTGTACAGAGCTTGGCACAGAAAAAGTAACATTATTGTTCTTATCATTTTTGAGTCTCTGACAGATGAATAGACAGGGTTTTAGATCACAAAGCCTGGAAGGGCAGGATACACATTTGCGTATTATTTTCTAGACTGTGGGGAACCACTGAAGATTCTTGGGGCGGGGATGTTGAACATAGTTTTGTGTTTTGGGGCTTTTAACTCTAGCAGCTGGTATAGGAGGGAGTATAACCACTAGTGTCAGGAAATCAGGTAGGAAACGGTTTCAAAAATCTATGAGAGTTGATAGGGGCCTGAACTGGGCAAGGCCAATGGGCTGGAGAAGAAAGTTTATGCATAAGAGATTTTTAATAATTATCATAGATAGAACTTGGTGATTGATCAGCTATGTGGTATGACAAAGATTGACACTCAAAAAGTCTAGGTGATTTCTTAGGTTTAGGTTACTGGGTGAAGGAAACCAACCACGATGAATATAGGAGGAAGAGCTGCTTTAGGGGTGAAAGGCTGAGCTATATAGAGAGAGCCAGAGCCTTCATTCTAGTGGTTGGCATGGCTGTTGAGTTCCAGGACTATTTGGGAACAGAACATGCCAAGTAAAATGAAATTATAAAATCAGAAGGATCTTGAGTGATCCAGTCCCTTCATTTTATAATTGAGGAAACTGAGGCTCAGAGAGGGGAAGTGACTTTTTGAAAACCACACATCATTTATTAAAGAACCAGGACTGGTTTCTGAGCCCCTCACCACCTCTGATCAGAGCTTCTTCCTCTCCCACCCAAAATGTAAAGACAGAATCTGCTTCAGACTATATTGTTTTCCAGGAAGAAATGACACTTTGCCAAACTCCGGGGGAATTTTTCAAGCTTTGAATATATCTTGTTTCCTTTTAAAGGAGTCCTACTTTGTAGACATATCAGTGCCTGAACATAGACACCCACAGAAGCACCTACACCAATGATGGAGGGAGGGGGTGTCGAGCAGAGAGCCTGGGTGCCTTGGGAGAGGAAAAGGGAGGTGAGAATATGGGAAAATTGTGTTCTGGACTCCCTGAGAGGTGGTGTGAAGAGGGCAGCACTAACAGATAGGGTACAAGGCAGGTTAGAGGCACTGTTGCTGGGGGTGCTGAGGGAAGGGGACCAGGGATACCATGAAGGCCAAGACCTAGGGGTTAGACCCAGCCAGGAGAAAAGAAAGGGTTTTGCTCGAAGAACTCAAAATATCTGCCTGGGGCAAACAAGATGGAAACTCACAACCTCACAAGCTCTTCAATCACCCATCTCTCGGGGAGTCCACGCCACGACCCACCCATGCCAGCCTCTGTGCTTGAATATCTCCAGTGACAAGGGAACGTGCTCCCAAGTTCTATCCTCTTAGACCTCTAGTAGGTAAAATCCATTCTCCCACTGATGAGTGGAGAGAGATATTCCTGAGAATGAGCAGAAATTTCTCCTTACAATGTTTCTCTGTGGTTCTTAGTTTTTGTTCTTTTTCCCCTGACATTTACACCTCTATCACTAGGCAGATTACATCTTTCTACAAGTCATCAACAATAGTTTGGGACAGAATAAATCCAAGAACAAAGCTCAAGCCCCATGGCACACTATCAGGGCTGGCTACAGAATTTGCCAAGCACATTCTGCAAAGTTTGCAAATGAAGATGGGGCCTGATTGGAGAAGCTGGGGAATGAATCCATGTGCTCCTTGCATGGCCTGCTGTTCCAACCAATGATGGACAGGCAGCCCTCCTCAGGAACTGCAATGTTCTTAGAATAGGGGGCAAGAGAGAGATTCACTCCACCACGTTACTTGCTCAATGTGCCAAGGAGCTGTCAGCCCAGGCAGGGAACAGCCACTGCCTTGTTCTGCCCTTAGATGCCACAGGGTGTGTGCCTAACTTTGACACCCCCATGGGTTGCCTGACCCTACACCAGCCTGTATACCATTGGGGACCTCTCTACCAGATGGAACCTAATCCTTTGGGAATAGCTATGTAGCCAATTGATACTTTGCTAATTGCTCTTTTATTAAAACCATATTTCTGCATGTTATCCATCTAACATATATATCTCTCCATATAGATTGATATCGATTACCTATTTTTTTTCCAGCAGCCAGAGTGATGGTCCCTTTTGTGCAGCATGGAGACACACGTTCACATGCAGGTGGCATGATGTAATGAGAGGGTTAAAAGTACTAACTCTGGAGTCAGAAAGACCTGCATTCAGCTTCTTTGAAACCCCTTGCATTTGTAAATCACCTAAGCTTTCTAAGCTTGAGTTTTCTCATTGTAAAAATGGTAACAACACTCCCTTACTCCACAGTGTGGCTGTGAAAAATCAAATGATCCAAATGAAGTCCTGACAAGTAGCAAACCCTCATCAAAGCTTTACTGTTGTTTTTATTATATAAATATACTGAGATTTCTGTGAGCTTGCCTGTCTCTCCCTCTAGATTTTGAGTTTCCTGAAGGGAAGGGACCATAGCTGACCTCTGTGTCCCTCTCCTAGCACAGCGAAGGACAACCCTGTAGCATTGGAGTGAGGATTAGATGGGTCAATACAAGGCACATGATTGAGCAGCGACCTGCAGGGAGTAAGTATTTGACAATTGTTGGCTCTTGTTGCTATGATCTGCTAAGCCAATATGCGTGGCCTTGAAAGGTGGTATCTAAAGTCCTGAGCATTGCTCCTTGGTGAATATCCGGGGCGCCCAAGGTCCAGGGAGGATCCACAGTAGCTGATAGAAGAGCCAGGGACTGGCTGTGGGGTCAGGAGAGAAGGTTTTCCAGCTGGCTCTTTCCCCACCTTGCTGAGTCGAGTTACCAGCACCCAAAAGAGACTTATAATTTTAAGAGAGGGCTAAGTGATAGGAGCTGTGGCCTTGGGTAGGGGAATGCAGCCATGGCTTACTCTGGTTCAGCAGGACTTAAGAAAATAAATGTCTTGGCTTTATCTGCTTCCACTCTTCTGTCTCCTGCTTGGGTTTTTTATTGGCTAAGCCTAGCTGAAACCAGAGAGCAAGAGAGGTTGGTGATAGAGCCGTAGAAGTCATTCTCTTGGGATTCAAAGCAGAGTAGGGAGGGGCAGGACGGGGGCAAAGGTGGATGAATGGAGAATGTCCAGCCAAGACCCAGGCACTGGCTTCCTCCCTTGCAGTCAGATCTCCTTGATCTTCTAAACCAAGCCACAAAAGCCTATCACACTTGGAGCAAATTTTTAGTCCCAGCTCTTTGGAGCTTTAGCTTCCTTATCCATTTTACTCATCAGCGTCACACTCATACCAGCCAGTCCTGGGTGATGTGTCAAATATCTATCTTTATCTGACTTTTCAAAACTCAAGCCCCTGGGGAGATATCTATGTATAGGCTCCACCTCTCTTCCTGGAGACACAGATGGTCAGAACTGGGGCTTTGAGAGCTGCCTTGAGTCGTCATCTCTGTCATGGCCTGGTGACAGTCTTTATTAGGACTTTCTGAAAGCTGCTTTTAGTTTCAGGATGTGTGTCCAACCTTTTCTCAGCCATTAGGAACCCTGAGCTGATATGGTCACTTTCCCTCAAGGCTTCTGTCACTTACACTTTGCCAACCAATTCCTCCTTGCTGGTCATCATTAGGGCCGGAGAAGCAGGTCCCACTGGGAGTTGAGGTGGTGAGAGAGAGAAGTCAAGAACTTTTTAGATTCATGTCCTTAGTCAAACGAGACTTGGAACAGCCATGTGGCAGGTTAAGCCTTCCATCACTTCTAGAATTGGTCAGTCCCAGGCCCCTAACTGCGCCCCCTTGCAGTCCCTGAAGACCTGTCTTAATTTCATCCCAGAGCCCAGTACCTGCTCTCAGACCCTCTGGTAGCTATTGTGGCCTGCCTCCTCATCTGCTCAAATGCTAGGAACTAGAAATGGTGCCTGTTTGCAGCCCCTTGTCATTGTATAATCCCAGCATACCCCAAATACCCATCATCTGTCTACCCAATTACCGCTGTGCCCTTCTCAATCTTCTTCAGATGAACTGATCCCTTGGGTGGCAGACAGAATAGTAATTGCCTTCCCCTTCACAATGTTCATGACTTAATCCCCAGAATCTCTGAATATATTATCTTACATGGCAAAAAAGACTTCGTGGATGTGATTAAAGTTCTTGAGATGTGAAGATTATCCTGGATTATCCATGTGGGTGTCAATCACAAGGGTCTTCATAAGAGGGAGGCAGGAGGTCAGATTTAAAGAAGGTGATGTGGTGATGGAAGCAGAGGATGGAATGCTGTCATTTCTGGAAGAAGCCATGAGCCAAGGAATGGGGGCACCCCTAGAAACTGGAAAAGGCAAGGAAAGGATTCTCCCTGGAGCCTCCAGAAGGAGCAGAGCCCGGCTGACCCCTTTATTTTAGCCCCGTAAGACCCATTATCGGCTTTCTGATTTATGCAACTGTAGGAGAATAAATTTATGTTGTTTTAAGTCATTAACTTTTGGTAATTTGTTACAGCAGCAATAGGAAATGAGTACAACCTGCTACTCAAGAAGTGTGGTCTGCAGCAGGGGTCTCCAACCCTTGGGCTATGGACCAATACCAGTTGGTGGCTTGTTAGGAAGCAGGCCACACCAGCAGGAGGTGAGTGGCAGGCCAGGAAGCATTACTGCCTGACCTCCACCTCCTGTCAGATCAGCAGCGGCATTAGATTTTCATAGAAGTGAGAACCCTATTGTGAACTGCTAATGCGAGGGATCTAGGTTGTACACTCCTTATAAGAACCTAATGCCTGGCTGGGTGCAGTGGCTCACGCCTGTAATCCTAGCACTTTGGGAGGCCAAGGTGGGTAGATCATGGGTCAGGAGTTCAAGACCAGCCTGGCCAACACAGTGAAAACCCGTCTCTACTAAAAATACAAAAATTAACTGGGCATGGTGGCGCACGCCCTATAGTCCCAGCTATAGGGACTCCTGAGGGAGGAGAATCACTTGAACCCGGGAGGCAGAGGTTGTGGTGAGCCAAGATCACGCCACTGCACTCCAGCCAGGGCAACAGAGCGAGACTCTGTCTCAAAACAAAACAAAACGAAAACCAAAAAAAAAAAAAAAAAAAGTAAAAAAAGGATTTAATGCTTGATGATGTCACTGTCTCCCATCACTCCCACATAGGACCAGCTAGTGGTAGGAAAACAAGCTCAGGGCTCCAGCTGATTCTATTTTATGGTGAGTTGTATGATTATTTCATAATATATTACAGTGTAATAATAAAAATAAAGTGCACAATAAATGTAATGCATTTGAATCATTCTGAAACCATCCCCCTGACTGTGGAAAAATTTTCACAAAACTGGTCCTTGGTGCTAAAATGGTTGGGGACGGCTAGTCTGTGGCATCACCATTACCTAGTAGCTCCTTAAAAATGAGGAACCTTCGTCTTCACCCCGGACCTACCCACCCAGGATCTGTACTTTAATACCATATCCAGGTGATTCCAATGCATATTAATTGGTATGCTTTAGTCTTCCCCAGAACCCCTACCTGCAGATATTTAGCTCCAATTTGAACCAATTCAAATTAGAAAGGATCCAGTCCAATGAAAGAAATAAGTTTGCTATGAGAATAAAAACTGACCACCCCCCTCTACCTTCCCCCTCCAACCTCACTTTTATCTAAGTATAGCTAATAAAGGACCAGATTTTAAAAAATTATTTAAAAAATTTACTTCTCTCTTTAATGCCTTATTATTTTTCCCTGGTGCTGAGGTTAGGATAGAAGTAAATTCTAGATTCTGAAGCTGTTACCATAATCCAATCATTGTCCTATCCCCATCACATTTGTTGGGAGACTCCCTGCATTACTGGCTCTGAATAACCACTGAGTGAGAGGCAGGGGTATTTCACAGGGGTGGTAAAGTAGGACATGTCTCAACGGTGGAAATTCGATTTGCATGCTGCTCAACCAGAATCAGCATAAACTCTGACCCTTGCTCTGGCCATGACGTGGGTAGGTAGATGGATCCAGATTTATCAATGGCTCTGAAACAAAGGGAAAACCCCACACACTATGGGAGGCCAGCACTGACCACCAGATGAACAGGAACCCCTGATGCATATGCTCTCATAATATATCCTTCTGTGTGAAATACAAATTTCTCCCAAGACAAGAAGTTGTTACACTCATTTATTGGCAAGTACAAGAGGCAATCATCCCACAAAGTCTAGGAAAGGGGATATGTCTTTTGGATTGCAACCCCTCAAATGGACTCCTCAATTGGTTTGGGGTACTCTTCCTGCTGCCCCATTCATGGGGACATCTGGTTTTAGACCCAGCACCTCCTAATTTGATTTCCATTTGCTGTTGAGCTTGGAACTCCTATTCTGGAATTGCCAGAATATCCTGAATTCTTCACAAAAGTCTTCCTGAGGGGGAAGCATTAATAGAGCTTCTTACAGAACCATGAGTCCTCCTCTCCCTAAGGTCTCGATACAAGAGAGTCTTGTTGACTGTCAGCCAGCATCACACTGGTTACCTCCTGGAGCCTGTGCGGGAAAGAGTATCTCAATGCGCTGAGAGAGTTTTTGGGTTGAAACAGGTTTCCATGCTAATTAACACCAATTGAGAACACAGGCAAAACTTCTTTTCTTCCAAATTTGAAACCCACATTAGCTAATTAATTCTAATTAGAGGCGAACAGTTCCATGTGGCACAGTGAGCATGTAATAGGCAGACGTTTTTGTGTGTGTCTTGACAAATTAACGAAGA
Source organism: Mandrillus leucophaeus (assembly GCF_000951045.1). Classification (NCBI taxonomy): domain Eukaryota; kingdom Metazoa; phylum Chordata; class Mammalia; order Primates; family Cercopithecidae; genus Mandrillus; species Mandrillus leucophaeus. The sequence goes on from NW_012105542.1 coordinate 456,139, forward strand.
TGGGTTGGGGGAATTCTTTACAGGCCCATGGGTCAGCTAGGTGCTAGAACATACCTTTTCTTGGGAAAGGGTTTTGGTTTTTGGGAAGCTTGCATGGTGCCCCCAGAGGAAGCCCATCCATTGGTCATAATGCCTTTATGTGTTCCAGAAACACATAGTGAGCACCTGTATTGGCTAAGAATTGGTCTATATGCTGAAGGAGACACTATTTTCACTAAGTGGAATCCCCAAGTCTAGTTGGGAGGCAAAAATAAACCAAGGGAATCCAGTGGCATCCTAACCAAAGCAGTAAGATAAGAAAAATACAAAAGGAGATACAAATATTAGAAAGGAAGATCAAAAATGCCACGATTTGTGTGTTTCCATTTATATGACATCTTGGGAAAGGCAAAATTATAGTAATGGAGGATAGATCAGGGCTTACCAGGGTTTGGGGATGGGAAGAGGCATTGATTAAAAAAGGGTAGTACAAAGGAATTGTTTGGAATTGTTCTGCATCCTTATTGTGGTGGTGGTTATACAAATCTGTGTGTGTGTTGAAACTCGTAGAACCATATGCCAATTTTCCTGCATGTTATTTTTAAAAATGAGAGAAGAAAAAATGGATTACAGCTATATGTGTGTACCAACATCTATGTATCTCAGTGTTGAATAAAAACCCACAAATTTATTTTACATTGTTTGAATTTTCAGACAATTTTGAAAAACATGCCTTTAAGAAGTAATCCTTAGCTCAGTTTGTATACATATGTATTTTTATAACATGAAGATCTTTTGCATTAATGCATAAACTAGTTGAAATAAATAAGGAAAGAATTATAAACTTTAACTCATATAAAAATAAACAAATTAACATAAAAGTGTTAGATTTGGGTTCATAGGAGATATGGAGAGAATCCTCATGGCATTTGAGACTCTAATTCTACTTTTTCCTGAACCTTTGGGTTTAGTGAGGTGCCTCAATATCCTCATGATAAATTTGCCATACTTGTTTAGCCTAAAAAATACCGTGATTTAAAAGTGACGTGTCTGTCTGTATGGAAAATTCAAGAGACTCAGCTAAAAGTGGTTTATGCTAATCAGAGTGTTCAGTAAGGTAATGGGATATAAGATGAGCATGAAGAAAAATAGCGTTTCTATTGATTAGAAATATGTAATTGGAAAATATATAAAAGGATCCCATTTATAATAGCAGCAATAATAACAATATAAAACTCTTGATAATTAACTAGAAATAGTCCAGATTTATATGACAGTGAATACAATACTTTACTGAAAGTCATGAAGAATGGCTGGAATCAATGAAAAGACATATCATGATCCTGGATTGGAAGAGTCAACCGAAAGCGTAAAGATGTCAGTCCTTCCCAAATGTATGAGTAAGCTCAAAGCAATCTCAGTGAAAATTTGCATGAGCAAAAGCATAGGGGACGTGAAAACTAATGCCTAGGTGGACTGACTGAAGCATTGGTGGTGAGAGTGTGAGGTGTTCTCCTGGGATGAGATTACAAAGAGCCTAGGCTGCTAGACTGAGGACCAGGCCCTTCATCTGATGGCCAGTAAGAAGCTCTCGAAGATTTCAGTTCAGGATCCAATAAGATCAGAACTCTGTGTGAGAAATAGATCTTGGCTGATGTGTAGGATTGAAGGAAAGGGTGAGACCCAAGGCAGCGACAAATATTAGAAAAGGAAGATCCAAAATGCCACGATTTGTATGTTTCCATTTATATGACATCTTGGGAAAGGCAAAATTATAGTAATGGAGGACAGATCAGGGCTTGCCAGGGTTTGGGGATGGGAAGAGGCATTGATTAAAACAGGGTAGTACAAAGGAATTGTTTGGAATTGTTCTGCATCCTTATTGTGGTGGTGGTTATACAAATCTGTGTATGTGTTGAAACTCATACACAGATTTGGGAGGCTGCTAACTGGAATGGTCTGAAATGACTGCCATGCTGCCTGATCTAAAGGAGTTTCCCAGTGAATGTTAGCATTCTCCCCTCCCCTACCCCCCACTCCCCTGCTCTTCCTTTCTCTCCCCTTCTCTCCTCCTCTGAAGCAAAAACCTAGTGGAGAAATGAACTAGCAGAGTTGCCCCGAGAGGGGGTGAGATATCTTCTGCCAATCTGGGGTCATTGGGGAGGGTTATCTTAAGGAAGATACCAAGGTTTGGAATCTGGAAGCCTGGGTGGACAGTGATGATGATAAATGCTACTTTGTTATTTATTTATTGATGTATTTATTCATTTATTTATGACAGAGTCTCACTCTGTCACCCAGGTTGGAGTGCAATGGCGTAATCTCGGCTCACTGCAACCTCTGCCTTTTGGGTTCAAGCGATTCTCCTGCCTCAGCCTCCCCAGTAGCTGGGATTACAGGCATATGCCACCGCACCAATCTAGTTTTTTTTTATTTTTAGTAGAGATGGGGTTTCGCCATGTTGGTCAGGCTGGTTTCGAACTTCTGATCTCAAGTGATCCAGTTGCTGCAGCCTCCCAAAGTGCTGGGATTGCAGGCGTAAGCCACCGCGCCCAGCCTAAATGCTACTTTTTATTGAGCATCCACTATCTGTAAGACAGGAACGAGCACTATCCCATTTTAAATTTTTAAAAATTTTTAAAATTTTATGTATTTATTTATTTAAGAGGAAACAAAGAGGTTAAGTGTTCAGAAAGCTGAGGCAGGACCTAACCTGGTCACTGGTCATATCACTGACATCTCTGCGCCTGGCACAGAGATTTCAGCAAATGTTTGCTGTTCACCAGATGTTGCTTCTCTGGGAATTTCCTTGCTGTGGGTTTGGCTGATGCCTTATCTTTATCAGTAAATCCCCTTTCATTTCATAAATAAGTCACTATTTCACAAGGTGGGGAAGAGAAGTGTTGAGCAGGAAGGGTGTGGAGGTAGGAGCAGAAAAGAAGGGGCTGAGTAATGGAACTCGAGGTGTTTCTATAAATTAGGAACCACCCAGCTTGCCACTGACCCGACCCAGGCATCTTTATCAATTTGCTCCTCCACGCCCTGCCAGCCTAGCACAATAAAGCTTCCCGTCCATTTCAGGCTTAATCACACAGAACGTAAATCTCTCAGCAGAGAGGCAGCTGCGAGGGATGGGGCACGATCCGCGGGGCTGTTCATTTTCATCTTCTGGCACGTAATGAAATCAAGAATGCACGTCTGCTCACCAGGGCTGCTTTGCTCCAAATTGTTAAGTAGGCATCCCTGCTTTAGCCTCATTAGACTTCCGAGGCCGCTGATGAAGGAGGATGGAAACCAGCATTTATTGAATGATTCTGGTGTGCTAGATACTTTCTACGTGATTCACTCCTCTAAGAATCCCCGTGACATGGGCACTATTATCCTCATTTTACAGCTAAGGAAACTGAGCATTTATTGAGGTCGGTGGCCCAAGATCACGGATGGACAAAATGAGTAGGGGACCATGAAGTGACATATCTGTGCAATTTCAAATCCTATACGCCAAGCCTTTTTTTTTTTTTTTTTTTTTTTTGCAGTAATTAGATATAAAATAACTTTTATATAATTTTGGGGGTATTTCTGGGAGAAGTTTGAGGGAACTGAAGTTTATTCCTTTTCGTAATTCATTTCAGTTGTGCCAATTTAATTAACATTCACTGAAGGTCTATTCCACATTCACCATGGCTCTGATTTTTAAGCATAACTTGTGTGTCCACCATTCATGCTAAATAGAGATAGTAGTCTTGTCCTCTGCTTCTGCTCCATTTCCTTCTTCTTAGTTTTTAGATATCCTGGTTTGTGTTCTAGTTCATAATATCTGCCCTAACTTCTTCATTCTTATTTTGGATACTACATTTAGTTCCTCTTCTACCCCTTGTCCTGCCTCATCCAATTCTTATTTTGCCCCTTGTACTATTCAGGGACACCTGCGGCTCCAGGTCAGAGATGCACCTGCTAGTCCTGCCTCTATAGGACCAAACCCATCAGTTTAGCTCCTAGCTTGTCCCTCAGGTGAGAATTGAGCACACTGTACTGTGGACATAAAGACAAGTAAGTTGTCATTCTTGCCCTGGATGAACATGGAACCTAACTGGGAGGTAAATACACACCTGAATAATTAAAAAATAACCTATAATTAAACAAATGCTAAAGTACACACAGAAATTTTAGGAAGTTGGTAGGTAGGCGGGTAAACAATAATGTTCCTTAAGTCATAATAAATTTCAAAATATCTGTTAACATCTATTTCCTATATTCCCATTAATATGTGAATTCTTAGTTCCTGACTATTGATTCAGTTGAAATAGTAATATCAATTTGATATTTTTATTTACTGTTTATTCAGTCTGGGTCAACCTCATAGAATGCTGAATCAGGAGGCAATTCCACAGTAATCTGCTTGAGCACAAGAATTTGAATATGATATGTTGTAGGGATAGCAGGATACCAATATGGGGAGTGGGTTTTGGTAGCCCCCCATACCCTTAATTGAATAAAAGGCTAGGCTGGAAAATTATGAATGTGGAATGGATGGTTTGAGAACTCCAGACCTGGGGCAGGTGAACACTGACTTCTTAGGAGGGAGGAGTTTAGATGGGATAACATTTTGACATCCCCTTTGGACAGGGACCCTATGGATTAAGTGGAAAGCTAGAGAGGGAGAGGAAGTGGTTGTTCAAATAACAGGCGGGAATTCCAGATTCAATTGGCATCTGGCTATGGCACTTGGGTTCCATTTTCTCCCTACCTGTGGCACTTCTCATGAAAACACAGAAACCACTGCTACTTTTTGGTAACATGGATTCTGGGCCTTAGGTGGAATTTTTACTTAGTAAAGCAAGGATGACACTCTTGGGCAAAAGAACAGGAGATACATGATAGGGGATTTTCAGTTATTACTCCTATCTACTTCCTGCCTTAAAGGCAGTGTCTCCGCTGAACAAAAGGAGAGAAACCCACACTTACTACACAGAAGCTGTTTCTGAGGCTATTTAACCTCCAGCACTCCCTATTATCACTTCTATTGATTTACCATTTGTGGGACTAATTTTAACTTTCCAGAAATTAAAAAAGAAGGAAGGGATCGTGGCAGATGAAAACAGGATATGGATCTTTGTATATGTGTATGTGTCTGTTTGTGCTGCTAAAACAAAATGTCATAGACTAGATAATTTATAAGGAAAATAAATGGATTTTTTCATGGTTCTGAGGATCAGGAAGTCTAATATGAAGGCACTAACACCTGGTGTCTGGTGAGGACTGCTCTCTGCTTCCAGGACGGCTCCTCCTTGCTGCATCTTCCAGAGGGGATGGACACTGTGTCCTCACGTGGCAGAAAAGTGGAAGAGAAAACACCAACTCCCTCAAGCCCTTTTAAAAGGCCCTAATCTCATGCATGAAAGCTTTGCTTTCTTTTTTTTTTTTAATTAATTTATTATTATTATACTTTAAGTTGTAGGGTACATGTGCATAATGTGCAGGTTTGTTACATATGTATACTTGTGCCATGTTGGTGTGCTACACCCATCAACTCGTCATTTACATCAGGTATAACTCCCAATGCAATCCCTCCCCCCGCCCCCCTCCCCATGATGAAAGCTTTGCTTTCATGACTTAATCACCTTTTAAAGGCCCCACCTGTTAACACTATCATTTGGGTCTTTAAGTTTCAACATATGAATTTTGGGGTGCACATTCAGACCATACCAATACAAGACCATGAAATCAACAAAATTGACTATGAAATCTATGAAAGAGTAGAGCTAGAGAGACCTGTAAGATAGTTATATGCTGATGAATGTAAATGTCCATGCATTGCTTTTCCCAAAGCAGAGACGGCTGTATACAATTATCCCAGAATAAATTTCCCTCCACATGTTCCGAAGTCAGCCCATTCTGGTCTAGAATATACATGAGAAAAAGACTGTACCACTAGGAATCTGGAATCTGTGCATATTAATCAGCCCTCAGCTTAAGGTCTAGATGTGGATTCTAATTATAATCATGTGGTTAATAACAAGGACCAAAGAAGATCCATCCAAACTATGTACTGGCAACATGCTTGACCAGCTTTCTCCTTTATTAAGCATGAAAAATGGGAAAAACAAAACAAGAGACCTTGAAGATTTTTCTGAGACTTAAAAAGAATACTAGATTCAGAGGAAAAATGTCTTGAAAAAATGTAAAATAGTTAATAAAGGCATATACTAGGATGCGTCTTTTTGCGTTCTCAGTAAATTTGAACTCTGAGATACAAGAAACGACAGATGACATAGTAAGATTAAAAGAGTTGCTAAGATGCAAGCAGAGATTGAGATAAATATTGTAAATACATATAAAATCCACTAGCTTAATAAAACTTGTTTTGGGATTAGAAGCAGTAAAGAAAATAAATAATATTGCTGGAAATGGAATTGGTGTTAAGGAAGATAAAGGTAAGAAGATCTCCCGGAATGTAGAGGAAAAGCCCAGGGAAGTAAGGCAGTTATCAATGGGGAGGATATATAGTGGACAGAGAATGGAAGTTCTGGCTATGGGGACAAAAGATGGAAGCAGCGTCACTGAGCCCAGGGACAGGGATCACCAAGTAGAAACTGGAACAAGAGGGAGCCTTGTTCAGCCCAAGTTGGAGTCACAGAAGAGATGAAGTCAAGGCAAGGAAGAGAGGGAAATACCCTTCTTGCTTTCCACACTGCAATCTTCTGCCAGTCTCTATCGCTGACCAAACCTATCCTGAAGGGAGCAGATGAGGGAACCTGGAAAATGCAGCCTGTATGGGTCAGCCCTACTGTGATACCAAATAAGCAAAGGAAAGGCCAGGGATGGGCATGAGGGCAAAAAAGAGCAGGTGAAGGACTGCTCTATACAACTTAGAAGACACCTTTTACAACAAAAAGCTGCCTGAGTCAAAAGTTGATTTGACTGATATAAATTAAATATATCAGTTAAATATGTGAAGGCTCAACATGACAGTAAATGGATTAAATTCCTGCATTAAAAGAATATCTGTCTTAGATTTGGTTTAGAATGCACCAAAGCTAATTATAGCTATTTGTCAAAGCTTCACCTAAAAGAGGGAGCGAAAAAAGGTAAAACTAAAAACTGAGACTAGGAATGACAATATTAACATCAGTAAAAAAAGTATAGTATAAGGTAAATACAATTATTAAGATAGAAGTCATTTTATGCCAAAGATAAAATTCACATGAATGCTATGATGCTAATTTCCATTCATCTCAGTGATTCTCAACTAAGTTGGTAAAAGATGCCCCAAAGATCATATCAGAGTCTGAGAAGTCATTTTGTAAAAAACTCACATACACACATATTCTGATATTCAGAGGGAGGGGGTGAGTAATCCCATTTCCACTGACACAGAATTACTATTGATGGGCATATATTGCAACCTTCAGATGTTGAGGCAACAAACCAACCAACCAACCAATAAAACCCTAAAAAAACCCAAAACAAAACAAAAAACCAAGAAACCATCATGTAGCCTTTGGTTAAAAAAATATGGATGATTAGTAATATTGACTTTGATTTAATAGATTTGGATTAAATTTTGGGTTCTGAAAATGGCCAGAAAATTTTCATCATTTTTGTGCAATAAAACATGGAACATTTATCACAATTAACCTATACTAGTTTATAAAGAAAATTGATGATCAGGATGTTAGAAATGGTTCTGGATAAATTCTCTGATAAGAATGAAATAAAATTAAAATTATTATAATTTTAGAAAGTGTCAGTGAAAAATTCCAAACATCAGTTGGCTGTTAATATGTGGCTTTATTTCCGGATTCTCTATCCTGTCCCATTGGTTTATGTGTCCAGTTTTATATCAACACCATGTTGTTTTGGTTATCAGAATTATGTTTTTGAATGCTATTGGATTTGGTTGGCTAATGTTTTGTTGAGGATTTTTGCATCTCTGTGCATTAGGGATACTGGCCTGTAGTTTTCTCTTTTACATGTGTGTCCTTATCTGGTTTTACTATGAGGGTAATACTGGCCTTGTAAAATGAATCAGGGAGAATTCCCTCCTCTTAGATTTTTGGGAATAATTTCAGAAGGATTGGTATTAGCTTATCTTTTTAAGTTTTGTAGAATTCAGCTGTGAATGCATCTGGTCCTGAGCTTTTCTCTGTTGGGAGAGTTTTTATTACTGATTCAAACTCACTACTCATTTTTGGCCAATTTAAGTTTTCTATTTCTTCCTGATTCAATCTTGGTTGGTTGTGTGTTTCCAGGAATTTATCAATTTCTTTTAGGTTTTTCAGTTTGTTAGCATATAGTTGTTCATAATAGTCTTTTGTTTTTCTGTAGCATCAGTTGTAATGTCTCCTTTTTCATTTCTGATTGTGTTGACTTAAGTCTTCCCTTTTCTTGTTTAGTCTAGCTAGTGGTTTATTGACTTTATCTTTTCAAAGAATTGACTTTTTTCTTTTATTGACTTTTGTATTTTTTTAGTCTCTATTTCATTTACTTCATTCTAATCTTTACTATTTTTCTGCTAATTTGGGGTTTTGTTGTTTTTTCCTTTTTTAGATTCTCTAGGTACATTGTTAGATTGTTAATTTATAATATTTCCACATTTTGATGTAGGCATTTATTGATATAAACTTCCCTCTTAGCACTGCTTTTGCTATATCCCACAGGTTTTGGTATGTTGTATTCCCATTTTGTTTCAAGAAACTTTTTGATGTTCATCTTCTTTGTTGATGTAATAGTCATTCAGGAACAATTTTTAAATGTATTCATATAGTTTCCAGAGTTCCTCCTGGCATTGATTTCTTGTTTTATTCTACCGCGGTCTAAGAAGATACTTAATATAATTTAGATTTTTTAAAAGAATTTGTTGAGACTTACTTTGTAGCTTAACATATGGTCTATCCTGCTGAATATTCTATGTGCTGATGAAAAAATACATATTCTGTAGGTGTATACAATGATCTGTAAATGTTGTGGTCCATTTGGTCTAAAGTCTAGTTTAAATCTAATGTTCTTTGTTGATTTTATGTCTAGATGATCTGTTCAGTGCTGAGAGTGGAATGTTAAAGTTCCCCACCACTACTGCATTGCATCTCTCTCTCTTTTTGGACCTAGTAATATTTGCTTTACGAATCTGGATGCTCTAGTATTAAGTGCATATATATTTAAAATTGTTATATCCTCTTGCTGGGTTGATCTTTTTATGTAATGTTCTTTGTGTGTGTGTGTGTGTGTGTGTGTGTATGTGTGTTTTTACTGTTTTTGAGTTAAAGTTTGTTTTATGTGATAGAAGTACAACTATCCTGCTCATTTTTGGTTTCCATCTGCATATAATATCTTTTTCCATCTTTTTACTTCCAGTCTATGTTTCTTTACTAGTAATTTGAGTTTCTTGTAGGAAGCAAATAGTTCATGTTTTTAAAAGACTCTATTCAGCTATTCTCTTCTTTTATTTTTTTCATTTTATAAGCACTTGGTTTTATTGCGCAGAAGCAGTTGAAATTGGACTCCAGTGGAAAGTGTGCACTGGCATAATTCAGTGGCCAGTGCCCAGCCCCACCTAGACAGCTCTTCCAGAATAGAGAGCTCTGGGCAAGGGCTTGACCACTCCTTTGGAAAACAGAAGGCATGTGGAAATAATTAAGACGTGTCAAGCATAATGTGTCTGTAACTGCTCATTCATTATTGTGGTCATCTGTCAGTTGTACGTAGAGGCAATAAATGCACTTATTTGGAAAGGAGGGGGGCAGTTTTTATAGTCAAGTGTTTACGTGTGACATTCAGCATGTATCACATTCAGCTACATAAGCTTTCATAACACAATCGTCCATCACCTGGGGAGGGTGTTGGGGCAGGGGGCTGGAGTTCCCAATCTTGCTAACATATTGATAACAGAAATTCCTGTTTGAAGAAGGAGGCCCCCTCATCTAAGCAGTTTCTTTTTACATAAACAAAGAAAAAGTGAAAATTGCATTACTCCGATCCTTGAGCTCTGGGCCCCTTCTGAGTTTCTTTGGCTGCTCTGGACGTTCCTTTCTCCCTGCCTTACTTCCCCTTGGCGGCCTTGTCTTCTGTGGCTTTCTCTGGAGGCCTGCTGTCTTTGGTCTGTGCTGGAGGATTTTTCAGCCTTTTCCACTTTAGGTTTGCTTGGGTCCCTTGAGAGGGTCTTGTCATCCTCCTTGGTTTTGGCCTCTGTCTTGGGTTTCTCCTCAGGCTTCTTGGCCTCAGTGGCCTTCTCCTCCTAGGTGTCTTTTTTCTCTGGTGCTGCTGCCGCCTCCTCCTTCTCTGCTGGTTTGGTGGGTCCCTTGGCTTTGGCATCATCTGGTTCCTTCTTGGCCACCTGTCTTCTCTTTGGGTTTAGCATCTTCCTTCACCTCCACATTGGCAGGAGCCTCCTTCTCTGGGGTGGCTGCTTTTTTCTTATCTTCAGCCTTTTTCTTATCTTCAGCCTCTTCCTTCTTGGCTTCAACTTTGGATCCTTTGGGCTTTTCAGTGGCAAGTTCCTTCTTCTCCACCTTGGGCTTTGGGGCCTCCTTCTTGGGTGCCTCCTCTTTCTTGCTGTCCTCCTCCTTCTCCGTTTTTGGCATGGCGGGAGCTTTCTCTTCCTCTGCCTTCTTTGGGGGATATTTGCCTTTCACCTCTTGGGGCTTCTTTTCCTCCTTCACTGGGGACTTCACCTCTTCTTTCTTTGGGATCTCCTTCTCAGGGATCTTGGCATCCTCCTTCAGGGGCAACTTCATCTTCTCTGGGGACCTGACCTCCTCGACAGAGCTTTTGGCGTTTTTGGGGGATTTGTCTGCCAGGGGATCTTGCTTCCTCCTTTGCAGGACTCTTGGCTTCTAGAGACTTCAGTCAAGAGTCTTGGCCTTCTCTGGGGATTTTGCTTCCGCCTTCACTAGAGACTTGGCCTTCCCTGGAGACTTGACTTCAGCTGGAGATTTTGCCTCTTCCTTCTCAGGGGACTCCGCTTCCTCCTTTACTGGGGACTTGGCCTTTTCAGGGGACTTGACTTCAGCTGCAGACTTTGCTTCTTCTTTCACTGGGGACTTGGCCTCAGCTGGTGATCTTGCCTCTTCCTTTGCTGGGGACTTGACCTCGGCTGGGGATTTTGCTTCCTCCTCCTCTGGGGACTTGGCCTCAGCCGGTGACTTTGCCTCTTCCTTCACTGGGGACTTGGCTTCCTTCTCTGGGGTTGTGGTGTCTTCAGCTGGGAGAGACTTTGCTTCTTCTCCTCCCTCTTCCGCCCCCTCCTCTTCACCCTCTTCTTTCTCCTTGCCCTCCTCCTCTCCGGTCTCTTTCTCCTCTTCTTCAGTCACTTCTTCAGTCACTTGGGTCTCCTCCGTCTGTTCCTCCACAATCACAGTGTCTTTCTTCGACTTCTCTACCACTTTGATCTTCTCTTCACTTTTGACCTTTATGTGAGTGGACACGGAGGGAATTTTAGGGAGTCCTTCTGGAAGCGAGAAAGGAATTGGGCCAAAGCCAGTCCGACACTCTTCGCCTTCCAGGAGTTTTCTGTAAGCGGCTATCTCTGTATCCAAAGCCATCATGACATTGAGTAGGTCCTGGTATTCTCCTAGCTGGGCTGTCACTTCCCACTTGGTGTTCCTCAGCTCGGCGTCCAGTTGCTGAATGGTTTCCTGGTAGGAGGCAATGTTGGCCTGATGACGGTCCTGCAGCTCAGTGCGCTGCCTCTCCAGTGAGTCCTTGGTGCTTTTCAGTGCTTCCAGCTCTGTGGTACTGGCCTGCAGCTGACACAGGTACTCAGTTATCTCCTCCTGCGCTGACCGCATGGCTTCTGTGTTCACCGTCGCTGCCTCTGACAGGCAGTCCAGTCTCACTCGGAACCACTCCTCAGACTACAGCACGCTCGGCACCTTTTGGCCTTCAACCTGCACGCCACGCCCATCTCACACAGCTCCGATGTCACGTCGCACTTGAGGGCGTTGCGCGCCTCAGCCTGCCCCTGCGCGGCGCTGCAGCCCTGGATCTGGCAGAGCAGCTCGCCCACCTCCTCCAGGTGGTAGTGGCGGAGCAGGTAGCCGCACTCCTCCTGCAGCGCCTGTGCCGCCTTCTGCAGTTCCACGCGCACCGTCTTAGCCTCCAGCGCGTGAGGGCGCGGGCCGCCGCCTCGGCCTCGTGGCGTTGCCAGACCTCGTTGTCTAGGCGCTGGCACACGTGCGAGATGTCCTCGAGCAGGTGCTCCCGCTCCAGGCGCAACACCGCACCGCACCGCACCGCGCGTCTTGTGGACCTCGCGCTCGTGGAACTCGCCCATGGCGGCGCGGCCCACCTCCTGCTGCTGCAGGGACGCCGCGTCGTCCTCCAGGCTGCGGTCGTGTGCCTGCAGCTGCCGCTCCTTGTGGATGTAGCCTGCGAAGCAGTCCTTCAGCACCTGCAGCTGCTCCTCCTCACTGCTCGCTGCGGCCGCCACCACCACGCATCCCTCTGGCCGGTTGCTCAGCGTGCCCGGCGAGTCGATGCTCGAGGAAGCGGCTGGGCGAGGCAGACATGGAGCTCACGGACGTCCGCGGCCACGAGTGGAAGCCGACCGGGCCGAGCGCATCCCGTCCCGCCTGCGCCGCGCTTTTGGGCTAGCACGTAGTGGAGGCTGCCACCACCGTGCAGCGGCGGGAACGAGGCGCCCAGCAACGCGTCCGCTCTGCGGAAGCTCATTGTGGCTGGAGCAGGTGCGCGAGGCCAGGACGGGGAGGGAGGCACTGCCTCTCTTTTAAGTGGAGAATTTAATCTGTTTACATTCAAAGTTATTGATATGTCAGGCTTTGTTCCTGTCATATTGTTAATTGCTTTCTGGTTGGTTTATATATTGTTCGTTCTTTTCTTTTTCTTTTATTGTTTGATGGGTTTCTGTAGTGGTACCATTGAGTTTTTTCTTTCTCCACTGTGTAATAGCTTTTCCAGTGAATTTTATACTTTCATGTATTTTCATGATGGTAAATGTTGTTTTTTCATTTCCATTTTTAGGACTCTCTTTAGCATTTCTTGTAGGACCAGTCTAGTGCTAATGAATTCCCTCAGCATTTGGTTGTCTGAGAAAAACTTTATTTCTCCTTCATTTATAGAGGATAATTTTGCCGAATGTAATATTCTTGTTTGACAGGTTTTTTTTTTTCTTTTAGCACTTTGCATATATCATCCTATTATCTTCTGATCTGTACGATTTCTGCTGAGAAATCTGCTGTTAGTGCGTTGAAGTTTCCTTTATAGGTGATGAAATGCTTTTCTCTTGTTTTTAGGATTCATTCTTTTTCTTTGACTTTAGACAGTCTGACTATAATACGCCATGGAGAAGACCTTTTGTGTTGTATTTTCCTGGGGATTGCTGGGAGATTGAGCCTCTTGTATCTAAATGTTTAAATATCTTGCTACACTTGGGAAGTTTTTGTCTGTTATTTAATTAAATAGGTTTTCCAATTCTTTCTTTCTCTCTTCACCTTTGGGGATACTGACAATTAAAATATTTAATAACTTCGTGTTGTCCCAAATGTCATGAAGGCTTTGCTTATTGTTTTTACTCTTTTTTTCCCTTTATTTTTGTCTGACTGGGTTATCTTAAAAGGCCTATCTTCGAGTTCTGAGATTATTTCTTCTGCCTAATCTAGTCTATTGTTGGAGCGTTCAAATGTATTTAGTATTTGCTTCAATAAATTCTTTAGTTCCAGAATTTTTATTTAGTTATTTTAAAAAGTATCTGTCTCTTTGGTAAATTTCTTATTTTTATTTTGAATTGCTTTTCTTATTTCCTTGAATTGTTTTTCAGATTTTTCTTGTATCACATTGAGCTTCTTTAAAATCAATATTTTGAATTCTCTATATGGAATTTTAAATTTCTTTTTGATTAAGATCTATTGCTGGATAATTATTGTGCTCCTATGGAGGTGTCATATTTCCCTGAATTTTTATGTTTTCAGTGTCCTTACAATCGATATCTGCACATCTGGTGTAACAGTCACTTTTTTTTTTTTTTTCTATTTTTGATTCACTTTTGTAGGGAGAACTTTTTCCTGAAGCTCTATCTATGGTGTTGAGTGGGTAGGACACATTACTTTGTTTCTGAGTGCATGCAGTGATGTAGTCTCTGTGTGATTTCTTTGTCTGTAGACAGTGTTAGTGGAACCTGTGATTTCCTCAGTGGGTTAGGTTGTGGTTATTAGTGAAGGTTGTGGTAAAGTTGTGATGGAGACTGAGATGGCAGTTGGGTCAGTCTTCAGGCCCCAGTCATGGCAGCAGTGAGCTGAGTTTGCCTGTCTTTGTGTCCCATGATAGTGTACACTGGCACCTGTGTTGGCAGTTATGGGTGGGCTGATTCTTGGACCTCTAGGTGGCTTACTTGAATGTCAGTAGTGGCAGCAGTGTGTCAGGTGGGTGAGTGAGTTCCTGGGCCCCTGGGAAGCTGGTCTGGCATGGGTGATGACAATAGCAGTACTGGAGCAATTTTCTGGGGCCCAAGTGGTGTGCATATTCATGTTGGCAGTGCTCGTAAATGGCTAGGTTGACCAGTCTTCAGACCCGCATGTTATGCTTGCAGATAAGTGCCAGCTAAGGTGGTGGTGGCTGGGAGTTTAGTCTCAATTTCAGGCCCATGGAAGGAGTGGTCAAGTGTCCGAGGTGGTAGATTAGGTTGGGCAATCGCCTGGGCTGTGTGCTGTATGTCGAGGGGGAGAATGGCATAGTCAGGTTGGATGGGCCTGTGCTTCCCAATGGTGAGGGAGGACACCAGCCACTGTGAGCGAGGGCATGGCAATCCTTAGGCTCCAGGTGGAGTGATCCAGTGAGGGAAGTAGCAGTTGCATTGAGGATATCCCACTGGAGAAGATGGGGCCGACTTCAGTGGCCACAGTCTGGGCCAGCAGGTGGAGAATGCATATCCCTGCTTCATCCTAGTTCTGATGGGGCTCACCCGACATCCCTGGCAGTGTTAACGTGTGCCTAGCTTGCACTCCAGCCCTGGCTGCAGGAGTCCCTGTCCAGATCATGACCAAGTCCCAGCAGCAACTCATACTTCACTTGTGTCCCAGTCTCAAGTCCCAGCGGTACTTGCTTCCTGGCACTGGCAGCTGCAGCCTGCACATTGCTCACTTCTCAGCTCGGGCTATGGGAGTACTCCCAGCTCATGCTGCAGTCCCAGCAGTGACAACCCCCTTTTCCTGAACGCCTCTGTCCCAGTGCTGCTGGGCCCCAGGACAGTGTGCAGAAGCTAGGTTTGAAAATGATGCCTTGCTATAGCTTCTTAGGTCTCAGAAGAGTGAGGGACTCAATGTGAACTCCCCCCCGGAGTAATTCCATCCAGTCGTCTCCCAGCAGCTTCTTGTGTTAGTTTCAGAGATTGGGAGGGTCGAGGGGCTCTTAACGTGACCAGGATTGCATGATTCCATGGTGGGGTTGTGCGTTGCTGGAAGTCTCCCACTCACTCTTCCCCACATTGGGAAGTTACTCCCAGCTCCTAGCCAATCCTGGCCAGGTGGGCTGCCTTGTTTTCTTCTCCTTCCTCAGTTTTGGTGTTTTCTGTCACTTCTTCCTTGAATTCCAGTGTCCTGTCTTGGATAATGTATTCAAAGTGTGACTCTGTATACACTATTTTGGTTCCCCTAAGTGGACGAGGAAAGCATGAAATTCTTCTCATCTGCCATCTTGAAGTCTTTCCTCTATAAGTTTTAGTATGTCCAATTTAAATGAGAGAATAAAAGGGATGAATTATTAAAATAAAGAAGTTCAAAGATAACTCAGATACATTAGAAGGGAGGAAATAATAAAGATAAAATCAGCAATTAATTATAAAGCAAAAAATAAAAATGATAAGTAAACCCAAGAGCTGGATTTTGAAAATGACGGTAGAGTAAATCAACTTCTGGCAATTATAAATGAGAAAAAGAGAAAGCTAGCATAAATACTTAAAATTAGGACAGAACTAAAAGGAGTCAAACAGATACTGGGCAGATGATGTATTCTAAGAAAATATCAAAAACAACTTAATTCTATATATTTGAAATTTTGTTAGAAGTACATGGAGAGCAAATATGAATTACTAGAAATTAACAGAGAATTAGATCAATTGAGATACCTTTATTGAGAAAAAGATCCTAGGAGGAAACCCACCAAATCCGCTTAGTGTATGGTAGGATTTATTTTGGATTCAGCCTTATCTTGTTCTGTCATTTACTATGTGACCTTAGGCAGGATACTCACCGCTTTCAGCCTCATTTCCCTCATCTAAAGAAGGGGAAGAGTTATTTCCCTCGCATGGTGTTTTTGTGACAATAGTATTAAATGATGCACGTGAAATGCGTAGCACAGTGCTGGCCCATCACTAGTATACAATACATGATGACCATTTACATTGAGCAGAAATTGGAATAAGATCTCAAGTACTGTGGGTCCAGATGGATTTATGAATGTATTCTTTCATGCAATTTTCTGCATGTATATGTCATTAAAATATAACTTAAATGTATCCCTTCCATATCTTAAGGCACAGTTATCTTCTAGGTGATCCAAACACAGAGAAAATACAATGTGTTTGCATTTGGCGTACAATTATAAAGATAGATGCAACAATTCTAAGTAAAATGATGGCAAATTAAATCCGTTTGTATAATAAAAGAATGAAATGCCGTAGCAGAGTAGAGTTTATTTTGGAAATGGTAATTGAACATTTATTGTGTGATCATCCGTGTATTAGATGCTTCATTAAAAACTAGATTAATTAGTGATCACAGAACCTTATGAGTTATTATCATCATCTTATAGCTAAAGAAATGAAAGCTGAGTGAGGTCAGACAAGTTGATAAAGGCCAAAGTAAGCACTACAGCTGACATTCCACTACAGTCTCACTTACTCTAAAGTGTGAAAGTACTTTCCATTATGTCATCCTGAATCTGATTTAATAAACTCCTAAAGTTGGATTTGATAATTCTCAGCCCCATCATTGATGAAAATTCTTCAATTACTTAGAGTAGACACATTTTTCTATAATATGTTGAAAAGTATCTGTAGTAAGCACTCAATTTCATGCTTAGTGGCGACATATCAGGGCCATTCCTAATAATTTCTTTTATCTCTATTTAAAAAATTTATAGATGTTCTGGTCAATGTAATAAGACATGGTTCAGAAACAAATTTATAATAATGGAAAAAAGAGACATTGTCTTTATTTGCAAGTGATACAATTATCTGTACAGCTTGCCCCAAATGATCAACTAAAATGATAATAATAAGATAGATATGCAAGATAATCAAATATTTAAGGAATATTGAAAATAGCTTTTATATATACTAACAATACCAGTTAGAAGATATAATGGAAACAACTCAGACCTCAGATCCCCATTAGCAATGCAAGTACAAAATACTAACTTTTTTTTTTTTGAGACTGAGTCTAGCTCTGTCGCCAGGCTGGAGTGCAGTGGTGTGATCTCGGCTCACTGCAACCTCCGACTCCCTGATTCAAGCAACTCTCCTGCCTCCGCCTCCCAAGTAGCTGGGATTACAGGCACATGCCACCATGCCCAGCTAATTTTTGTAGTTTTAGTAGATACAGGGTTTTACTATGTTGGCCAGGCTCATCTCGATCTCCTGACCTTGTGATCTGCCCACCTTGGCCTCACAAAGTGCTGGGATTACAGGTGTGAGCCACCGTGCCCAGCCAAAATACTAACTTTTTAATAAGAATTATGCAGTGTATACATGGAGAAGATGACAGTGATCAATTGGGAGAAATAAATAAAAACTTGAATAGATGAGGGGGCTGACACACCATAGTACTAGTTAAGGACACTCATGTTATAAAGATGTAATTTTTCTTCAAATTAATTTATAGGTTTGACTTAATTTTATTCTAAATTTTATTCAGGAAGGGGTGTCTTGAAATCTAGTGAAGTGATTGTAGACTTCATGTGGATGAATAAAAAAATGTGTAATAGGTTTTTAGAGAATGGGATGGGAGTAAAAACATTCACTCAGTGTATTAATTGGTTCTAAGATTTTCAAAAATATGAAATTATATGTGCTAGAATGGAGGGAATATGATAATCAATAAGTTAAAACCTTCATGAATTCTTAAATTAAGACTTCTACTACAGCATATACTTTCCTCCCATAAAATGCAGTAAAATTTAACTGAATAATGCATGTTTTTCTTCAGAGCCTTAATGATTCTATAAATACATGACTAAAGAAATGAATAAAGTAATTGGCTTTTTAAACCACGAAACACAGCTTTTTAGCACTTCATAAGAGTTATTACAAGGGTGAAAAGGAAGAGAAAAATACAAAAGCCTGTTGAGATGTAAATGCTGGTGGTTGGCTGGGTTTGGCCACCAGTTAAATGGCCCACTCCATCTTTAGTGAGCAAGTTATTAGAAGCCATGCTTCAGGACAACTGAAACTTATTGGGTCATTGTCAAGTTGGGTTATCTACAAAGCTCAGCCTGAGACAAGAACTCACATGCAATTGATAAGTTGTAGGAAACCTCTAAAGAGGTGTAGAAACACGTCAGGGAAGGGGAAAGAGACAAAGATGGCTTTCAACTGAAACCTAGCTCCCACCTCATTCCACAGGACCCTAATGTTTTCCTTCCTTGAGGGAGAGAGGCTGGACTTTTATAACTCTCTGTCAGTCATTGACTGTGGGACCCCCAAAGAGAAAATCTCTCAAGCATCTCAGGAGGGAGCAGCTGTGAGCCATTAGCAGCCACTACTCACAGCAGCTGGGGATGGGTGGTCCAGTCTACAAAATATAAAAGGGGTCTGGGCAGGGCACCAGTGGCATTTGTTGCATTCTTGGTCCTTGGATGTACCTTGTGGATTCATGTCAAGAAAATGAATAATAAAATGGTACATGCTAAATATATACCATAGATACAGAAAAAGAGCCTAGGAGGAAACTCACCAAAGTTTTGATGGTGATTATTTCTTAATGATGGTGATTTTAATTTTGTTCTTATTCTTTAAAATGTTGTCCATATTCTGAAAAATTTGTGCATGACTTAACACCAGAAAATAGAATAGTAACAAATCTGGGTAGTACATTTGAGCAGATGGACCAGAGTTGGGATCTGCCTTTGCTAACTTCTAATCTGTGGGTTATTTGGGCTGGTTACCTAGCCTGTCTGAGCCTCAGCTTTCTCATCTGTAAAATGGGTTTGACAGATGTGACACATAATGCTAGATATTTTTTGTTTGCCCGGAATCTGTCCCCCCCTTTTCCTGATGTGTCATCCCTTGCTTGTTTAGAAAACTGCTCCTGCCTTACTTTGCATGCTGCTGCCTTACTCCAGCTGTTCATTAGAATCACAGTAACCTCCATAATTCCATACCCACAGTGGTGAGTATGTAACCCAGACTCAGATACGATCAGAATTTTCTCCAGATTTTTGCAAGTTGGAGACCAAGTTCTCTTTTCCTTGGGCCATGAGTTTTACGACTGTAAGGCAGGGCTGTCAGCAGCTATTTTGCTTGCTACATGGAGAATGTCTTTCTGAATTCAGCACAACAAAGAAAGCAGCACTAGCAGTCCTGGTGGCCAAGCCCCCACTTTATGGCTTTGTTCTGGGTCTTCAAGTCTTTGTCTTTGCAGCTATTTTTCTAGCAAAGATTTTTTTCTTTTTCTTGAGCTGGTTTTAGTTGGGTTTTTGTGAGTTACAACCAATACAGCACAACTAATACAAAGTCTGTTGCTAGGATTATTGCTACTGTCATTTCTGTCATCTGGAATACCCACTACTCACCTGCCCATCCTGCTCCTCCATCCCCTAGAGATTGTGCTCTCTTTTTCATTCTCATGATTTCCACCACCCAGTTTAGCTCTTGATTCACTGTATGCCTCAGGATGTTAGCTCATAAGCCTCTCTGAGGTTGCCTGCATAACTTTAACACATAGTAGGTGCCCACAACTGTAAAAATCAGAACTAGAAGGGACCTTGGAAATCATCATGTTAAAGAGCAATAGAACTAAAGAGGGAAGGAGAGAAATAAATCATAAAGTCTGTAGAGTGGAGATACTGAGGTCCAGGCTCAAGTGGCTTCTTGCCTGTGTCAGAGACGTGGCTAGATTCCATGCTCATCTCTTTAGTCTACTGTACTTAACTTTCTGCCTTGCTTGGACACCGAATACCAAGACAAAATTTAAAAAAACACATCAACAGTAGGATTATTTATGTCTCAGTTGAGTTTTAGAGCTGGTTGACAAGAGAAAAGATGCAGAAGAATTTTTTTGTTGCTGCTGTTGTATGTCTATTTTTTACTTTTAGTTTTCTAATTTAAGCCCCAATTTCCTTCCTAATGGTGCAATTAAAATCACTGAAACTCAAGTGGAAACTGGAACCCATCTCGTTAGACAAGACTGAAAATCAAGGAGAGGCAAAGGAGAGAGTGGCTGAACTGCATGTACCTCTAATGGTGCAAGCAGAACAGCTTCTATCTTTTAATAAAACCCAGAGGTGATGTCCTGAGGTGGTGGCAGAGCCTCCTGTTTGCCTTCCTTAGCTTTCAGAAGCTGCTCTCCCAGCCCGTAAAACCCAACATCAACTCTAAAATATGCTGTTTTTATGGAGATGGTTTAGTGCTTGAGATTTCTTGCCAGTTCAGAAGCAGGAGGTCCTCGCTGGGGACCAAGAGGACATCTGTCCCTGCCAGAGTGTTATGTTCTGGAGACAGCTGAAACCAATGACCTCCAAGCCCTGGAAGCTCCATCATCACTTCCCTGTGACCTGAAATGTTGACTTAGTACCGCGGCATTAATGATGCCTTGTGTTTTATTTCTAAATCATGCTTTATTCTGGCCACAGGAGGGAAACTACAAAACAAAAAGATATCCACAGCCATGTTTAAGCTACTTGGGATTTGTTGCTGGAAGTAGGAAACTTGTAAAAGGCTTATTTGAATCCTGAGAGGAAACATGTAGTATAGAGAGCACAGGCTCTGGAATCAGAGCAGGGATGCTGGAGGTCCCTCCTGTGTGACCACAAGCAATTCACTTAACCTTTCTGAGGCTGTTCTTATTCTATTGTAGTTATTCTATTGTATAGAGCAATAATGTTCCCAGGAGTGGCATGTTCTGCAACTTAACAATTCTGAAGTGTTGAACTTGACTGCTTTTAGACCCCGGCCAGCATGTTTGGTGGGAGTAAAGACCTTGGTGAAAATAATTATGCTCAGCCCAAATGAGAGAACTGAAGGTTGTATAGAAGATCAGGGTTCATCTCTCCACAGGCAGCCTCCCTACAGCTTTTCTTCTGAAGCCATTGAACAGTCTCCCATACCTTCCCAGCTCCTAGTTCTCCTTCGATGAAAACTATAGCTTTCCTAACATGTACTTCACCCCTCTCCTTGCTTGTTCTGTGACCTCTCTATTAGAATCTGGCTACCAGACCAGGGGCAGGGGCTAATGCCTATAATCTCAATAATTTGCAAGATTGAAATGGGAGGATTGCTTGAGCCTGGGAGTTCAAGGCTGCAGTGAGCTATGATCGCACTATTGCACTGCAGCCTGGGTGACATAGCAAGATCTCCTGTCTTAAAAACCAAAACAACAGAAACAAAACAATCCGACTACCAGAGAGCTCCTCATTGATCATCTTTAAGGGTTTGCCTATTTCTTCACCATTCCCTCTCTCTCCCTTTCTTAATGCCTCCCTGAGGTTCAAATGTACATTTTTAACTTTTAAGAAATATTTCAAACATAATATATATATGTGTGTGTGTACTCATACATACACACACACACACACACAAATAAGACATCTGGGTACAAGAATCTTGCACATTTTGTTTCAGAATTTGTACATATTTACTTTAGAATGTTTGTTTAAAAAGGAAATAGAACATTGCTGACAAAGTCACCCTGCTCATTCTTTCCCTGCCTGTTCCTACTCAGAGGTCACCAGAACTCTGCAGTTACTTTGTATCATTTCTTCCCCTGAGTCTGTACTTCTATTCATATGTATGAGTCCCTTAACAATATAAACTACTGTTATTTGTGTTTCAAAAATTTACATGTTTATTATCCTACTATACATATCAATTGCAACTTCCTTTTTTTCCTCTCCCAACATTATGTTTTTCAGATTTATCCATTTTGATTCATATGCGCTATTCCTTTTACTTTAAATATTGTGTGAATAAACCACGGTTTATTCTACTGAGAAATATTTAGGTTGTTCTACTTTTCTCTATTATATAAATTGCATATATAAACACTGAATGTGTGTTTTTGATCACAGCTGTGAGAATAGCTTCAGTCTGGACGTCTGGAAGTAGAATTGCTCTGTTATAAGGCAGATTGTATTAGTCCATTTTCATGCTGCTGTTAAAGATATACCCAAGACTGGGTAATTTATAAAGGAAAGAGGTTTAATTAACTCACAGTTCTGCAGGGCTGGGGAAGCCTCAGGAAACTTACAATCATGGCATAAGGGGAAGCAAACATACCCTTCTTCACATGGTAACGGCAAAGAGAAGTGCAGAGTGAAGTGGGGGGAAAGCCCTAATAAAACCATCTGATTTTGTGAGAACTCTCACTATCAAGAGAACAGCATAGAGCTTAACTGCCCCCATGATTCAATTATGTTCCACAGGTTCCCTCCCATGACACGTGGAGATTATGGGAACTACAGTTCAAGATGAGGATTGAGTAGGGACACAACCAAACCATATCATTCCACCCCAGCCCCTCCCAGATCTCATGTCCTCACATTTCATAACACAATCATGCCTTCCCAACAGTCTCCCAAAGTCTTAACTCATTCCAGCATTAACTCAAAAGTCAAAGTCCAAAGTCTCATCTGAGACAAGACGAGTCCCTTCCACCTATGAGCCTGTAAAATCGAAAGCAAGTCAGTTACTTCCTAGATACAATGGGGGTACAGGTATTGGGCAAATACACCTATTCCAAATGGGAGAAACTGGCCAAAACAAAGGGACTGCTGGCCCCATGCAAGTCCAAAACCCAGTAGGGCAGTCATTTAACCTTAAAGTTCCAAAATGATCTCCTTTGACTCCATGTTAAAGGCCCCATCCAAGTCCAAAATCCAATAGGGCAGTCATTAAACCTTAAAGTTCCAAAGTGGACTTGTTTGACTCCATGTCTCCCATCCAGGTCATACCAATGCAAGAAGTGGGCTCCTACAGTCTTGGGCAACTCCACTCCTGTGGCTTTGCAGGATATAGCCCCGCTCCAAGTTGCTTTCATGGGCTGGCATTGAGTGTCTATGACTTTTCCAGGCACATGGTGCAAGCTGTTGGTGAATCTGCCATTCTGGCACCTGGAAGGTGGTGGCCCTCTTCTCACAGCCCCATTAGGCAGTGCCCCAGTGGGGACTCTATGCTTTCTTCAGCACTGCCCTAGCAGAGGTTCTCCATGAGGGCTCAACCCCTGGAGCAGACTTCTACCTGGATATCCAGGCAATTCCATACATCCTCTGAAATCTAGGCAGAGGTTCCCAAACCTCAATTCTCGACCTGTGTGCATCCACAGGCTCAACACTATGTGAAAGCTGCCAAAGCCTGGGACTTGAACCCTCTGGAGCTACTGCCTGAGCTGTACCTTGGGAGTGGCTGGAATGCAGGGCACCAAGTGTTGGGGCTGCACACAGCAGAGGGGCCCTGGACCGGGCCCAGGAAATCATTTTTCCCTCCCAGGCCTCTGGTCCTATGATTGGAGAGGCTGCCATGTTCTCTGATATGCCCTGGGGACATTTTACCCATTGTCTTGGTCATTAGCATTTGGCTCCTCATTACTTATACAATTTTCTGCTGCCAGTGAATTTATCCCCAGAAAATGGGTTTTTCTCTTCTACGGCATCATCAGGCTGCAAACTTTTCAAATTTTTATGCTCTGCTTCCTCTTGAATGCTTTACTGCTTAGAAATTTCTTCTGCCAGATATCCTAAATCATCTCCCTCAAGTTCAAAAAGTTCCACAGATCTCTAGGGCAGGGGCAAAATACTGCCAGTCTCTTTGCATAGCAAGAGTGACCTTTACTCCAGTTCCCAACAAGTCCCTTATCTCTATCTGAGACCACCTCAGCCTGGACTTTATTGCTCGTTATGACTCTTAGCATTTTGGTCAAAGCCATTCAACAAGTCTCTAGGAAATTCCAAACTTTCCCACATCTTCCTGTCTTCTGAGCTCTCCAAGTCTCTAGGAAGTTCCAAACTTTCTGACATTTTCCTGTCTTCTTCTGAGTCTTTTAAACTGTTTCAACCTCTGCCTGTTACCCAGTTCCAAAGTCGCTTCCACATTTTTGGGTATCTTTACAGCAGCGCCCCACTGCTTGGTACCAACTTACTGTATTAGTCTTTTCTCACACAGCTATTAAAGACATAACAAAGACTGGGTAATTTATAAAGAAAAGAGGTTTAACTCACAGTTCTGCATGGCTAGGGAGGCCTCAGGAAACTTACAATCATGGTGGAAGGGGAAGCAAACATGTGCTTCTTCACATGGTGGCCCAAGAAGTACAGAGTGAAGGGAGTGAAGAGCCCCTTATAAGACCATCAGATCTCATGAGAACTCACTATCACAAGAACAGCATGGAGGTAACTGCCCCATGATTCAAATACCTCCCACCAGGTCCCTCCCATGACACTTGGGGATTATGGAAACTATAGTTCAAGATGAGATTTGGGTGGGGACACAGCCAAACCATGTTGCAGATATACTCTGTCTTCACGTGTACTAACTGTGGCTAGACTGTTCTCCAAAAGGGTGGTACCTGTTTATACTCCCACCAGCAATGTAAATATTTGTCATTATCAAACTTTTAAGATTTGCACATTTAATGAGTGTCAAATTTTGTAAAATTTGCATTCCTTTGTTTACTAGCAAGATTGGCTTTCTTTTTTATGTATTTTGGCTATTTGGTTTTCTCTTTCTGTAACTTGATTATTCATATTCTTTACCTCATATTATGTTATCTGTTTGTATTTTTCTTACTGATTCTGGATTCTACTTATCAGTTATACACATTGCAAATATATTCTCGCAGGCTTTTACCTTTGTTCATCGTGTCTGCTTTGCATCTTGTTTTCTAATTATTTTTGGTGGAATTTTTCTTTTTATCTTTTTTGTAATGATTCTTATTCTTAATGATTTTTGTCTTAAGAATGATTTCATCTGATATTCATAGAGCCATACTGGCTGTCTCTTTTTTTGCAGTTGTTGGGAGTATCTTTTTCTATGCGTTTATTTTCAACCTTTCTGTGACCTTGTGTTTTAGAAATATCACTTATACATATCATATAATTGGGTTAATTTTAAAATTCAGTTTGAGTCTTTGAATTTGAGCCATTCTGTTTTGCCTAAGAACGCTTATTGTCCTTACTGACATATTTGTGTTTATTATTTTGGGTCCTTCGATTTACTGTGCTGCTTTGCTTTCTTGCTTCCTCCCTTCTCTTGGTTTACTACAACATACTGTCTTTATTATTTTTTTCTACTTTTACTAAATATTCTGAATTTTTCCCTTTTTAGGGGTTACCCTTAAAATTTTTAATATTTATTATTGATATTAAGACTAAAAGTAATCAAATTTTTCCTTTATTATTATATGATACAAAGTCTCAGAAATTATTTAATCATCCTTTAATCTTGCAAATAATTATTGTTTAGAATATTAGTTTCACTTTTCAGTGCCCTCAAATTCATCATTGCCATCATCATCATTACTATATAGGTTACTTCTATTCATTGTTTGGTTTTGCCCTGTATGTTTACCAGTTTCTTTCTCACTCCTGCTTCTTGCATTTCCCTTCTATATTTCGCTATAATTTTCTTCCTCGGATTGTACCTTTTGTTAGTTCCTTTGGTAGAACATCCCACTCGTGGGCATTAAAATCTGATTCTAAAGTGTCTAGGACCCATGCCATAGACCCTCCCCTTCCTGGTCAGCTTGGTACCATCCCTCTTGCCACCTAGTTGGTAGTTCAGTCTTCAGTTCTGACATCTGAAGAGTCTCCTTTCTTTCCTTTAAGCTCAACCATTTATTTTAAATATTTACTCACCTCTTTTATTTGTGGGGAGAGAGCTTTTTAATGGACTCAGCAGGACATCTCTGGGGACATCAGACAAGATTTTAGAGTTTTTTTGTCAGAAGAAACAGGAAATACCAATATGTATAGAATGGTAACTCCATTTCAGGTTTATAGACCATATCAGAGACATCCTCCCACTATTTATATCACTATAAAATGTAAACTATAAATTACCAAATTTTTAATTCTTACTTTTTTTACTGGTTGTGAATTTATGTATTGATTTATTCAATTTATTTTATGTTATTCAAATTACAGAACACATGCTGGCTGTATAAAGGAAAAGCTAATTACATCCCTACATTGTCCAAGCCTCTGCCCTCCCCCCCACCAAGATAACCAGTGTTGCCAACCTGCTGAATATTTCTTCTTGCAGTTCTCCCTGTGAGAAAAGGTATACAAATGCATCTCCACAAATGCAGTAGTGTGTTTGTTTCTTTAACCAAACAGAATATGTGACTTGCTTTATTCAGTTAAGAGTATTTTATTATCCAGAATTCCTAAGAATTGTTAGCTTGACAGTTGTCAGATGATCTTCCCCCATCATTTTGCAGAACTTACTTGCTTTCCATCCTTATGGATTCTGATCTTGAACTAACTCTACCATGTCTAGCTTTTCCCTTCGGACTTGAACTTTATCCCTGTCTTCCGGGGTAGTCCTTTATGCGTGATCCACCAAAACCTGAGTTCAGAAGTCCACCCATACAAACACAGGTTGAGAACAGAATTAGCAGTAACTCTCACGGAAAAAATCTGAGGCTGGTCACTGTAGGATCAATGCAAATCCACAGTGCCACTAGGCTGCAAGATGATACTAGGCCGGGAAAATATAATTTTGAAACCATGCAAGTCTAGCTCAACTGTCTGATTGCTGTGGCTGAAGACAGACCTAGGATTTATTGGTCCAAGAATCAGTCTAGGACAGTGATGCTCCACTTTGGCTGAACATCCGAATCATTTAGAAAACTTTAAAAAATACAGATTTCTAGGCCCAATTCTTATATATTTTGACAGTTTGTCTGGATTTGGGGCCCAGGTATTGTCATGTATTGATTCTAATGCTTAGCCCATGTTGAGATAGGATAAAACCCAGGATAGCATGCTGACGCACCATCAGAGGTAGTCTCTTTGGGACCATGGGTTCTCAACCCAATCATTGGAGATGTCTAGATTTAGCTCTGGTATAGTGAAAAGAGCTTTTGATGTGGAATTAGCAGATTTGGTGTCTAGCCACAGTTTGCCACTTACTTATTGTGTGAACTTGAACAAATCGTTTTCCTCTCTGAATCTGTTTTCTCATCCGTAAACATGGAAATTTATGATCTGTGTTTCACACAGTGGTTGTTAGGATCAAAAGGCAAAATGTTCTTGCAACTATTTTTTGTAAGTTGTAGGGCTCTTTAGAAATGTTGAATATGAGGTCTTTTCTAGGTCTGAGACTTGTTGGTTCTCTAAATAGCGATTGACCTTTTCTGTCATGTAGGCCTGTGAATCCAGTGGAAAAAATGTGAAATATTATTCTGAGTGTTTTGATTTTCTGAAATGCTTCCTTCAAAAACTCTCCAAGGCCAATAATTCAGGCCAGATTTAGCAGAGTAACTGAAATAATGAAAGTAATTATCCAGGTCGTTCTGGTCCCTGGATTATTTTCCCTGAGAAATATCCAAATAATTTAATGCACAAGAAATTCTGAATTAAAACTGTCTACATTGTTGATGCAGTTCCCTTCTTGCTTCTAATATAAATGAGGAGTTTCTAAAAGAGAATTTAAGCCTTTGAATGAGGGTCTATATGAAAGGGTACAAATGCTATGAGTAAACTTGCCTTTTCAAGTGGTTTAGTCTCATAGTCAAACTATTTAAATATTATGAAAGAGAGTAAAAAACCCATGAAAATTTAAATATCATTCTGAGAATGCTTTATTTTGCAGTACCATATAATTTTAACACACCAAATATATTTTAGAGTAACAATTATATTCTTCACTCAGGCATAAGATCACCTGAGTTTGTGGATGTTTCTCAAGAGGTTATTGTCATAGCATTTGGACAATGTGATTAGACAACACCAGGGGAGGTGGTCATTTCCAAACTGGAAGTTGTCTAGCATTATTAGGAACCTCTTGACTGAAAGAAAATTATCGAACATTAGTTTGGTCCTTTCTCTGTTCTTTTTTTTTGTTTTTTTTTGAGACGGAGTCTCGCTCTCTCACCCAGGCTTGAGTGCAGTGGTGCGATCTTGGTTCACTGCAAGCTCCGCCTCCTGGGTTCATGTTATTCTCCTGCCTCAGCCTCCCAAGTAGCTGGGACTACAGACACCTGCCACCACGCCCAGCTAATTTTTTTTTTTTTTTTTTGTATTTTTAGTAGAGACGGGGTTTCACCGTGTTAGCCAGGATGGTTTCGATCTCCTGAACTACTGATCCACCCACCTTGGTGGCCTCCTAAAGTGCTGGGATTACAGGCATGAGCCACAGTGCCCAACCTTCTCTGTTCTTTTAAAAGTGATTTCATCATTGGTCCTCTTTAGCTATGTAAGTTTCTTCAACTATTACCTTAAAAAATAAAACTAGTAGAAATAGTGTGTTTCACTTCTGCTACAAACTGAATCACAGTTGTAAGTTGTCCAATGAAGATCAATGGACCAAACTGTCATTTCATCTTTGTCTTAAAAGACAATCAAGTGTACAACTTAAAGAATCAGTCTCCTGCCTCCTGCCATTGTCAACACGATGTCTCTGAATGAAAGAATGGCTTCTGAGGAGACAGTTTTGGCCAGTGAGTTTGTGCATGGCCCTGTTCTTTACTTAGATGATCTCGAAGGTCAGGAAAGACCTGTAGCTCTTTCCTCTTTTTATCATCCAGAAAACATCAGAACGTGGTTTCTTCTTTCCACCTCTATTTGTGTATGTGTGATCAGCCAGGAAGAAAACGAGCATTCTTTGAGCTACTACCTGCGTTGTGTTGGGAGTTTACATAGACAATATTAATCTTCACACGCCTTCTCTAAGGTAGATGTTGTCATGTCCATTTTAATGATGAGGGAGCTGAAGTTTAGAGACATTACATAACTTGGCTAAAGCCATGGGCTGATAACCAGATGAGTGGGTGTGTATGACTCTAGGACCGGCGTTTTGCCCCTTGGGTCAAGGGGAACAGTCAAGGAGTGTATATTTTCTGAGCCAAAATTCAGATACTAGAGTTGCATTTGGCATAAAGGGTATGAGATATTTGTAACTGGGACTTTCATAGCAAAGTAGGAAGTAGATGAGGTATGTTTCAGTGCTGGCTTAACTTACTGTTCTTTGTCTTTCTCGGCTCAGGTTGACTGGGTCTAAGATGGGTCTCACTTGTAAGCACAGAGCAAATTTGATTGCAAAGATGAATGTTAGTGGGAACATCTGAGTAGCAATGAGGCATGCATGCTATGACCTGTTTTACCTGGAGACTATGATTATTATCAACACAAATCTGATATTATGTTGATTACTTCATTCATTCACTTAACATTTACCAAGGATCCAGCATAAATCAGATAATATTGAAGGTGCTAGAGAGAGAGTGATGAACAAGACAGAAATCTTTACATTTATTGAGTACAAGACAGATGATATGAGGATAAATAGATAATACCCATCCTGAAAGGTTTTACAATCAAGTTGAAAAATCAAACATATTATCAGTTCACTTGATTAGTAGGTAATGAAACTAAGTGCTAGAGGCACAAGTAAATAGCTAATGGAGCACAGAATAGGATGGTGAAAGGCCGTAGTTAAGTTTTACAGTACAGGTTCAGGAAATGTGTTGGGGCTAGAATATTTTAACTATACCTTAAATCATGGGGATGGAGAAAAGAGAAGTGTTCAGGACTCCACCACAGAGTCCTGGACACCTCTAAGAGTAGTTCAAAGTATAATCCTAATATATCCCAGGGTTCCAAATGGACCAGTCACCCATGTTCTTACATTCCCAGGAGCAGTCTAGGAAGAAAAAATTGATTATGAATATTTCAAGCCAATTCCTCAAGGAAAAGAGCACGAAGAGCACAGGCAGGTTTCTATGGGCAACGTAAGACAGTGGCTTATATTCCACTGGCTGGAACTCAGTCATTTGGTATCTTAGGTGGGGTTCTTCAGAAGCAGGCCTTGAGAAGAGGGTTTGTCCATGGGAAGTGCTCCCAGGAGAAGCCAGCAAAGCAACAGAACTGGGAAGTGGAAGAGGGCAAGTATGGTGTAATTTCAGGCAAAGTCCCAGAGCTGGCTTGATTTTGTGGGGAGCTCTGGGAGATGAATTAGGTCCCACCTCAAGGCAAGGGGTCTGGGCTTTCATATTCTGGTTAAGGGCTGCCCCAGGGCAGGGGATGTACATGCCCGACATATTTGGCTCTCTGAAAGTACAAGGCTCCATTAGCCAAAGGCAGCCTTCAAAATCACAGGTATGGCCGGATGTGGTGGCTCACGCCTATATTCCCAGCACTTTGGGAGGCCGAGGCGGGTAGATCACTTGAGGTCCGGAGTTCAAGACCAGCCCGGTCAACATGGTGAAACCCCGCCTCTGCAAAAAAAATGCAAAATATGAGCTGGGTGTGGTAGCATGCACCTGTAATCCCAGCTACTTGGGAGACCGAGAAAGGAGGATTGCTTGAACCCGGAGGTGGAGGTTGCAGTGAGCCGAGATTGTGCCATTGCACCCCAGCCTGGGTGACAGAACGAGACATTGTCTTAAAAAAAAAAAAAAAAAAAAAAGGAAGTCACAGGTGCAAACCCTTGGAATCAGAACACTCTAAAACAGGAGGATAGGCACACAGTAATTGAATCTAGAGAGACTGAGCAAACACAGATAGTGTCCACTCCATGTGGCTACATGGAATTACAAGGGAGGCTGGCAAATGTAATCTAGCAGTAGCCTCAGGAAGAGAAGAAAAACATGGATCTGATAAAATACAGCAGTGTCTTCTTCACCTTTGTTTGTACCTGATACTCAGCCCGAATCCCTTTCTTTTTCTCTAAATACAGTAACACAGCACAGATGACCATTTCATCAGACTTCCATGGGTGTGCATAGGTGTAGGGGACCGAGGTGACATGGGAGTAGGAAGGGTGGTTGCCTCCATATATTCTGAGTAAAATAAAAATTGTACAACTTAACTCCTGTCTATAGTGATATAAACGTCAAAAAGTACTACCATCACTTCATGTCTTTCTTTTGGTCTGCCCTGGGAATCCCCCTACCTGCTAACATAATGACCTTGGAGAACTTTCTGGGTCTGGGAGCATGGGTCCCTGGGAAGAGCACTGGCTCCCATAGCCTGAGCTCCTTGTTCTGGTTCCTGCTGACCTCCTTGGCCTCATCTCCCACCAGCCTCCTCTCCCTCCCAACATCCAGCCATTCCCGAGCACATCTGGCTGCTCCCGTTTCAAGGACCTCCTTTTTTCTACCTGGAAAGCCCACTCTCTTCCTTGTTGGCCTGTCCGTTGAACTTCTCTTCTCTTAAAGCCCAGCTCAGAAGTCACCTCCAAACACACTTTCCCAAGCTTGCACGGATAACCTCTCTTTGTTTTAGCAACAAAAATAATAATGACCATCTTTTCAGGGAGCCAGGCCATCTTTGACTGGCTGCTTCAGGGCTTGGGGGACGAGTCACGAGGGACACAAAAGAACAAGAAGATTTCTCTCCAGTTTTCTTGACTTGGCCCTTTAAATCTGGTAGATCCAGAACTGATCTGGTCAGTTGAGCCCTAGTGGCCACCCAGGACACAGTTTGAGGTGTCAGACCAGATTTATTTATCTTCCCTGGTCTCCTGCAGTTTCTTCTGCTTACATTTCACAGAGGACTGTAAGAGCATGAGCTCCAGGAAAAAAATGCCTAAGGAGAAACTCAGAGGAGAGTGCAGCTCTATTAACCATTGTGTCTGATGATCTAAAACTGTTGGATTGCAGAAAAATCAATTGATTTCTCTTTTGTTTCACTTCAGTCTCTTCTTCACCTAAGAAATGATTTTGTTCAAGTTGTTTTCAATATCAGTATCATTGAGCCTAAAAAGGCCTCAATGGCTCATTGACTTGGTCTTCCAGGGAGTTACTCAAATATGAGGTGCAATAATTTTCTAATAACACCCCAAATTAGTAAACAGGGGAAACTGTAGCACTATATTTTGTTTCATCCAGTTCTCAGAGTATGTTTACATTGGTCCTGAAAATAATTTTCCTTCTCGTAGGGTGCCTGCTGTGTAAAAGTCCTTTAAGGAACACATGGGTAGAAAAACTGAGACTGATGACTACTTGGCAATTGATTTGTTAAAGGAAAGGAGGAAACAGGTGAAAGCATCTTGAAAGCCTTGGCCAGGTGTAGATTTGTATTTGAATTTATTTCATAAATTTCCAGGCCTCTCTCCCCGAGCCTGTTATTTTCCTCTCTTTCTTTCTTAACAGCATTCTTCTTGTGATGGCTAATTTTATGTCAACTTGATTGGGCTAAGAGATGCCCAGATTGCTGGTAAAGCATCATGTCTGGGTGTGTCTGTGAGGGTGTTTTTAAAGGGATTAGCATTCAAAGCAGTGGACTCAGTAAAGATGATCCACCCTCACCAATGTGGGTGGGCATCCTCCAATCTGTTGAGGGCCTGAATAGGACAAAAAGGCAGAGAAGGGGATAATTTGCTCTCTCTGCTTGAGCTGGGACATCCGTCATCTCCTGCCCTTGGACAACCAGTGCTCCTGGTTCTTAGACCTTTGGGCTCAGACTGAATTTCACCACCAGCTTTCCTGGGTCTCCAGTTTGTAAATGGCAAATCGTGGGAGCTTTTGGCCCCCATAATCAGGTGAGTAAATTCTCATAATAAGTCACCTTGTACATATGTCTGTCTCTCATATGTGTGTGTGTGTGTGTGTGTGTGTGTATATGTATATGTATATATGTAGATATTGGTTCTGTTTCTCTGGAGAACCCTGACTAACACACCTGCCTTGTGTAACTCTCCCACCTTTTCTTTTGCATTTGTCTCTCTTCCCTTCTCTTTGGGTCTTTTATTTACCAACCAGGCTCAGCCTGTTTGTCTATTACTTCTCTCCTCTTTCTCAGCCTCTTCCCTTTCTTTGCCCTGCATAATTTTCTATCCTTTCCTTTCCTCTAACTGAATTTGTCATAATTTGAAGATTAAGTACATTTATATCCTTGCTGTATTTTTTTACAAGTGCATGTTATGTTTTCTGTTTTTAATTTAAAGGCAGAAGAAATGGAGAGTTTATATTTCATCCTCTTAGAGTTACAAAGAAAATTACAACCCAACCAATATCGGCCCTGAACTAAGATGCTTTCTCTATGGCATTCTTGATGGATCTTTTTTGAAGGGGTGGAGAAATCAGGAACTGTTAATAAAAGGAAGTTCTTATAACCTTTGGGAATATTACAGTTTTAATTCTGATTCTCACTTTAGATTTTGATTCATTTAACAATTATATTACTGGCATTGCAGAAATATAAGTAAGAGGAAATGTATTGACAGATTTGGGTCTTCCTTCTTTAGCAACCCCATAACTGGTTCTATTTTATTTTCAGCATATTTCAGGGAGAACACAAAGACAGAACCAGATCTGTAGCTGAGAAATCTGAGTGTGAACCCTCTATCAGCCATACTGGTTCTGTGACTCTGATAAGTCAACCTCTTTGAGGCTCAATTTTCTCATATGTAGAGTGAAATCAATAAAACTACTTTGCAGGCTTGTGAGGATTAAATAAGGTAAGTTATGTGAAAATATGTGATTCATCCTAAGGGCTGAATAAATGTTAGTTCATTGTCTTTCTTTCTAGACTCTTCTGAGATTGATTTCCTCTAGATGTGTATGACTCTATGGGGTTCTGGGGACTTGTGGAATCATCCTTGGGAAGGGGTCAGGACAAATATAAGAGACCAATGAAACAGATCATCTTGCAAAACTCAGTTTTTATGTCACTTCCTTCAGGAAGCCCTCCTTGACGTCTCACCTCCTGAGATGAGTTGGCTGGATTCTTTTTGCACCAGCAGCACTCTGTCCTTAGTCTGACTCACTTTTCTGTACCTGTCACAAGACTGTGCCATCCCCTATGCATGGATGATGTCTTATTTATTCCTGGATCCCCAGTGCAGAGCAGAGTCTACTGAAAGCCCACCGAAAATATAGAGTAAGCCTTCATTAAGCTTTGAACACTTTACATCTTTACATGACCTGTCTCGTTTCAACTGCATAACTGTATGAGGTCACCAATTATTACGCTTATTTTATAAACAAGGGGACTGAGTCTCATAGGGGCTTAGTAACTTAGCCAAGATCACACATCTAGCAATTGGCAGAGGCCATCTTTGAACCCAGACAATCTACCTTCAGATCTCCTGTGCGTTGCCACTATCTAATGCGGCAGAAAAATGAAGGAATGAATAAAGAATAAACAAATGAGCCTTGTGGTGTTGAAGGAGCCACTCAGGGCTTAGTGATATAATTAACTTCATTTGGAACTTGGTCATAGTGAAGATATAGCAGCCTTAGAAATCAAATTCTTGACACTTTACTCCTCTCTAATAAGAGATTTGAATAGCCTGAAATCCCTTACCTGTCTGATAAATACAAATACAAAGACATAAATAATGCAGTAGTTTCTTTCCCTTGCAGTTGTGGCTTTGCAGCCATAATTCTGCCCTACAGCCAGCAGATTTGGAGGGTAGGGCAGGGGAAAAAGGTGAAGTAGCATCTTAAACAGTCTAAAAGAAATTCCCTAGGATAATTACCAAACAGAGTAAATTCCATAAATTTGATTTAATTGGCAGCAGGCAAATGAAATAGGGAAGAAAAACATTCTCTTTTTTTCCCAAGTCGTTGGTGGTATCTCTGAAGCAGAAAGTTGGGAAATCAGGACAATGTAGAAACCAGCAGCAGCCCCCATAAAATCTTCACATTCAGGGGAGAGGAAGAAAGAGACTCCATTACTGGGCTTCTCATCTGACTGTGTACTCAAAGCTTACACACATGATCCAACATAATTTGTGTGACCAACTTGAGAGGTAGATATTATTGGCTGTGGAATCCGTTAGCTATTGCCCTGTAGCAAACAACCTCACAATTCAGTGTTTTAAAGCAATGGTTTTTTATGACTCACATGTTTCTGGATTGGCTGGAGCATGACTTGTTGAAGCCTAGTTTTTAATTGGAATAGCTTTGCTTTCTCACTGCAAGTCTGTGACATGGCTGGTATGGTCTGGTCTCTCTTCTCCTTCTGTTCTCAGTCAGCCAGGATATTTTCATCCTGTGTTGATGGTACTTCCATTCATATATCATTGGCCAAACAAGTCACATGGCCAATAAAAAGGGCGGAGAACTTTACTCTTGATGAGGCCATGGTAAGGGAGTAGGTACAGGAAAGGGAGAAGAATTGAGGACAATGATTTAATAATGCAGGTATTATTACCTCTGCTGTGTAGATGGGGGATCCGAGTTCAGAGAGGTGGAAAATTTGCCAGATCACATGGCTAGTTGTGTGGAGGAAAGATTCAAACCCAGAATTATTGGGCACCAAATGCCATACTTTCTCTCCTGATTCTGACTCTGAATGAAAATTCTATGAATTCCAACTTCAAGAGGTCATTGAGATATTCCTTGACACAAATCTCTATGCTTTTGTGTCCTAGAATTAATCTCTCAGATGAGTGAGAAATTGAACAAAATTTGAGGTTCATGTGCCTATATATAGTTTTCCATCCTTTCCACTTCACTCACACATTGGCCTTTCCTGGATTCATTGCATGCAAGAGTGAGGTCAGCTAGCAACTCTGTTGTCCTTTGCCTCACTCTGCAGAACTTATACTTACATATCTCATCAAGTGGGGGCTCTCCCAAGATCACATCATACCCTGGACAAAGATGCCTTCTCCGAGCTCATTCTAGGCTCTGCTGTGGGTCTGGAGCTGTCCAGTGTCCTGAAACAACCCACCAGGAGACGGGTTTAGTGAATCCAGCTGTAAGCAATTAAAGAACCCACGTGTGACGGGCCTCATTTGGTTTAAGCGGCTTCTCTTCTGGCTTCCTTCCTCAAGTGCACTTGGGAACATGCAGTACATGGGGAACTGTTAGTAACTAAGCAAACTCTCAGGGCTTAAAAGAGTGTTGCTACTTGCCACATTGACAGCAAGGGATTGATGTGGCAATTCACAGAAACTCACAAGGGAATTCAGTAAGATTTTTCAAAGGTGCTTTGCAGTTTATAAGGTCCTTACACACACACACAATCTGTGTGAGATTGCATTGGGATTCCTGTGCTTATTATATGGATAATGAAACTGAGTTGCAGAAGATACTTTCTCTTCCACAGTCATAGAATGGTGCAAAAGGAAGATACAGGACTAGGGACTTCTGAATTATTTATCTTTCTTCTTCCATTTGTCCTGTCAACAAATAGGATTTTTTTTTCTTTTTTTTGTGACACAGTTTCGCTCTGTCGCCCAAGCTGGAGTGTAGTGGTGTGATCTCGGCTCACTGTAATCTCTACCTCCCAAGTAGCTGGGACTACAGGTATGCACCACCATGGCCAGCTAATTTTTGTATTTTTGTAGAGATGGGGTTTCATTATGTTGCCCAGGCTGGTCTCGAACTTCTGGCCTCAAGTGATCCTCCTGCCTAGGCCTCCAAAAGTGCTGGGATTACAGGCGCGAGCCACCCCACCTGGCCTCAAGAAATAGGATTTGATTAATTGATCTATTTAAAGTTCTTTGGGGACACAAAAAATATGGTCATACCCCCAGGGAGATTGTAATCACATTTGTGAGTGTTTGGTGAGGTCAAGGCGAGTACAAAAATAACGATATTGGAAGATGAAAAGTATTAGCTCTGAACTTTATCCATCCATTGATCTAATACATATTTATTATATGCCTATTACATTCCAGGCACTATGCTTGGCACTAGTAATACAAAAGTAAATCAGATATTGCCCCTTCCCATTCTAGGAAGGAAGATAGTCATAAAAGAAGTAAACAAACAGTGGAGCTCACAATTACTAATTGTTGTGGATGCTGTTAAATCAGTCAAGGAATAAAATATTTAGATAGAATAATGAGGATGAAGGGAGAGTCCTACTTAGGTAAGGTGGTTAAAAAAGACTTCTCTGAGGGTGTAACATTTAAGGTAAGATCTGAAGGCTCAAAAGTCACCTGGGTCAAGGGTTGGGATAAGGTTGTTTCAGGCAGAGAAAAAGTCCTGAGGCCAAATAAGATTGGGATGATGGAGGAACTGCAAAGGTGCTCGTGTGGCTAAAGAACAGTGAGGGAGCAGGGAGTGACTGGAGGTGCGATCACAAGGGGAGGCAGGAGCTAGACCATGCTGGGCCTTATAGGCCACCATAAAGAGTTTGTTTTCCTCTTTTGTATTACGAGTTTCTTGGTAGAGAGCCTGGGAAAAAGTAGATAGTCATAGCAGGATGTCTTAGATTGGACACTCTAGAAGCAACCATGGAACAAGAAAGTGGGTGCTAGCAGTTTATTTGGGTAGTGATTCCAGGAAGCACCAGTGCATGCGTGCGGAAAAAGGGAAATAAAGCAAGCCAATACAGGTAGCTCATTCAGCAGGTTACTGCTGTGGGAAATGGGGCTCAATACTTCAGAAAACCTCTGGGAGACTGTGTGCTATACCTCAGAGTTACTCTCAGAGGCAAGAGAGCAGGGGTGTTTATCCACCAACTGCCCTTAGGCTCTGGTGGGAGGCATGAACTCTGATGCTTCCAGCCTGCTCAGAGGGCCAAGCAGGCAGAATTGCAGGTGTTTTCAGTGGGAAGTCAAGTCTGTGGGCATGAGAATGGGGAGTGCTGAAGGATCATCAGTGGGGGCACTTACAATATGTGCCGTGTGTGTGCGTGTGGGCGTGCGTGTGTGCATGTGCGCACACGGGATGATAGGGGCAAGGACAAAGGAAGGTGGAGATGCCAAAGACAATTGACATAAAGGAGAGTAGAACCCGGCCCTCTCGGGGCACCCTCCCTAGAGATGGCGCTGGGAACAGCTGACCCTGGGGCTTGCTGGAGACCAGAGGAGCCATATCCCTGAGGGTCATGTTCCCACCTTCATGGGTGTGCACTTTGCTACTCAGCTCTTCTCCTGGGGGTATTTGACGGAGTTTCCTCCCCTGGCAGTCTAGGCAGCCCTTTCCCATGCTTCTTTTAAACAAGCCTCTCTTCTCTGGCTCAGACCCTAAGATACTGTGGGGCCAAAGACATCCTATTCTGGGGATGTCCCACGTTTGACACTTAACACCTTTATCCCCCATTCCCCAGACATATCCTTTGTTTCTTAGCCACAACTAAGTCTGGGGTGGGGACTGGGAAGCATTCACATTCTAAGGGCATCTGTGGGATGTAGGACTAGATGTGTGATTTGGAGATGCCTTTCTGAAACACATTTAAAATAAGAACTTGTGTTCTCCACAGAGCCCTGGGTAATTAATGAGGAAAGTCATATACCACATCCCTTGGTGATATAGGTAATAAAACCCAACATTACTGAACTTGTTTTGGTAGCTTGTGAAAGTCTAGCTAATAATTTATCTCATTTGTTCCCCACAACAACCCAGGGAGGCAAATAATACTGTTAGTTCCAACTACCAGCTGAAGGACCTGAGGTTCAGAAGTGTCCCTTACTTTGTCCCAAACAACACAGGCAGTGAATGACAGAGACATTCTGTGAGCATTTTTCTTCTGGTGATGGAGTGAGTTCTTTACTTTAGGAACACCTCAACAATTTTACAGTGAACATGACATCCCTTCACTTCAGAACTATTTATAACAGGGGTACTGGAAATGACCTACCTATATAACAGTAGAGCATAAAATGTCATGGAGCCAATAAATCCCAGGGCCTTGAGGTCTATGAACACAGGTGGATAAATGTAAGGAATGCAGCTTATATAACTGTTCTGTAGGTTGGGGTCAGAAAACTTTCTCAGTGAAGGGCTGGACAGTAAATATTTTAGACTTTGCAAGTCATACCATCTCTGTCACAACTACGAAACTCTGCTGTTGTAGTGTGAAAACAGCCATGGATTTGTCAGTGAATGGGCATGGCTGTGTTCCAATAAAACTTTATTTACAAAATCAGGCAGAGGGCCAGATTTGGCCTGTTGTAGTGAAGACTACATTACAGAGATTATTTTACTATGTCTGTCACTAGGTGGTGCCCTTCCATTAGTAAGGTGAAATCAAATGCTGGGCTGCTTTATCATGGGTAGGGAAGTGGGGAAGGAATTGAGTAATGGCAGGAATTAGTGTGGGAGATTGGGATCAGAGAAAAGAGTTTAAGTGTAATTCAAGTGACAGAAAATAAACACAACAGACATACATAGACACATACACACACACACACACCCATACACCCCCATTCACACATCCAGAGTTGCTACTGTGTTTCCAGGCACAGTGCAAGGTGGTGGTGTGCTTGGTAAATGTGTAACAACAGACTCTCTGAAAAAAAGAAAACTGCCCTCCCCCTAAATTGTAGCATTTGTTGATTTCAGCAGTGAAAAACTCACATCATGGCTGATTTCAAGTCACTAACTTGCTATCAATCTGTTTGTAATGTACCTACCATTGAAAAATGGAGTCTTGTAAGCTGACCTAGCCAGCTTCAACACACTCCTGGTTCAAGGTCTTTTATTTTTATTGTACCTGGATATTTGTGGGACAACAAAGTTTTAAATGCCTTTCTCTTAACTGTGCATCATGGTGAGATCATCTAGGATCTCATTTATCCAGAAGTCACTCGCTCAGCAACCTCAGTTATCTAGACCATAGCTTGGAATCAAGAAACAAATGCTCCCCATCCCCCAGGCAGCATGTGCAAAAATAGATGTCATTAAATTCATGTACTCTCAATCAGCTTATTCATAGAAAAGGACCTCAGTTCTTCATTCAGAGTGTTCCTAGTTTGATATTAAGTACAATTTAAATGAGAAAATGGTTACCAGGTTTTTCCACCTAGAGATTAGAAGCAATGAATTAGAAGGGAGAGTAGGTCCAAATTTCGTAGGAGCAAATTCATTGTAAGCAGCAAGAAGGATCCACTGATTGCTAGATAGTGGAGGGAGAAAGTGACAAGGCTATGTCAAAGTGGGATATTTGGAGCTATTTGATGTAAGTGCAAATAGTTCTTCACCTTATTGGATTTGAGAGTATTGCTGTAATTGACCACAGTCATTCATGCTCATAGCAAACTCATCTGAGTCATCTGAAAAAATTGTAATGATGCTTAAGAAGGCAGAGGTTTGGTCAATTCATTTCAGAAAAATTTCTCTTTTACATGCTTGATTTTTTTGTAGTTATCTTTGAAAGGCCCATCCTGTCACATGGAAATTGTATAGCACGAAGCAATTCCTCTCCTAGTAGGGTCAGACGACAGGAGCATTGCTGCAACATCTTTGGTTTGTTTTGATTAGCAGTAAAGGGCGTCAACCTTCAATATAAAGTCAGCCTTTTTTTTTCTCATCTGCTATAAAACATTCTATCCTTATTCTTTGGTTGTAGGATTTGATGCACACTTTCATTTCTACCTTCTCTTCTCCCTTTATGAATTTGTAGACTTTGATTAGGATGTCTCTTAAGCTACATCTTCACAGATGGAGGCAGTTTGATTTTTAAAATCTGTTTTTTCCCACAGGTCAGTCCATCAGTCATCTACTTCATGCCACCCCATCCCAGCTATCATGTCTCAACCCTTTGAACAGTTGTCTTATCCTCTCTGAAGACTTATCTGAGGCTCCTTTCTTTGCCCAAATAGGTTGATGGTTCATTCTTCTCTGCAACATATGTCCCTTCTCATATTTTTATTGTTGTTCATGATCTTTTTTGCTTAAGTGAAACACAATTCTTCAAAGAAAAACACTGTATCTCATGAAGATCTGTACCTCTGGAATTTAGGAGACCACTGTGACTTCCATATACCTGTGTCACTGCCCTCAAGAGGACCTGATGCAGATTGACTGGCAGGCCCCAGGTGCTGTGCATTTTGGTCGTCCATGGTGCTCAGGCTAAGGCCGAGCCTCCCCTACATTGCTTCTAGCTCAAGACCAAACATTTCAGGAGAACTAGAGCCATACCACTTGTGCCCAGCGTGGAGCTCTTCCAACAGAACCTTTGTCTGGGTTCTCTCCATTGGCCTGGCTGATACTATCTCAGAACTTCATTATGATCTGAGATCTTTCTTCCCTATCTTTCCATACCTCTCTCAGGTGTCACACTGCATCTGTCTGAGAGTTCTCCCCACCTGCCCTTGCTCCCTTTGTCATTCATAGGAATTGACCCCAATAACGTCCTACATATCCAATCCCATCCTGGTGTCTGCTTCTCAGAGAACCCAAACTCACACAGTATCTGATGCATAACAGGTATCCAAAAATGTCAGTTGAATTGAATTTATGGTGCTTTTATTGGTTACCAGATCTTGTCTTCAGATTATTTTTTCAGTATGGAGGTTCTGTAATTAACAGATGTCTTAGTCTGTTTTGTGTTGCTATAAAGAAATGCCTGAGACTGGGTAATTTATAAAGAAAAAAGTTTATTTGGCTCTTAATTCTGATGTTTGGAAAGGTTTAACATTGGGTGTCTGCATCTTGTGAGGGCCTCAGGGTGCTTCCACTCATGGCAGGAGAGCCAACCTGTGCGGACATCCCATGGTGAGAGAGGAAGAAAGATAGACAAGTGAGGTGCCAGGCTCTTTTTAACCACCACCTCTCTTGGGAAATAATAGAGTGAGAAATCAATCTCTGTCCTCACCCCTAGGGAGGGCATTAATCTGTTTGTGAGGGATCCACCTCCATGACCCAGACACCTCCCATTAGGCCTTATCTCCAACACTGGGGAACAAATTTCAACATGAGGTCTGAAGGACACAAACATCCAGACTATTACCACATGGTTCATCAAACAACAACAGCCAATGCCTCCTTAAATGAGACTGGACTATCTACGGGTAACTTGGGATCATCACCATGGACATTTGTTGACTATATAGGAATACACACTGATACCCCCAGGACCTACTAAAATGTTTAAGCCTGTTTACCCCTGTATGGATGGCTCTAGATAGATCTCATTGAATTATTATATCTGTTTTTAGTTGGTTTTATTTTTCTGTCTCTGTCTTCACTGTCAGTGTTTTTAAATGCTAGATCTGAGAGGGACTTCAAAGATCATTCATGAGTACATCTTCAGAGCACATAATTACTAGGCACTAGTTAGATGCTAGGAATTCAGGGTTAACTAAGAAATGGCCCTTTGTTTCAAGGTGGGAGCAAGTTCTGGCTCCTTATTTTACAGATGTCAAACCAATTTGGCAAGATTTCTCAGCAGACCCATTAAGATTTGGGAAATACAAGAAGCTAATATATAATGACAGCAAAGTATTTCTTCAAGATGGGCAGGTGTGGATCCAATCTGAACCTTTATTGCACCTTCTGGGCCCCATGTCTCAGTCAATTGATGATGGCGTAGAATCACCTGCATACCTAGCCCTCTGAGGCATCTCAAGATTTCTGTGACTAATCAACATACTGAAAAAGATGTTGCTGTGAACTGACTCCATCAACAGGGACCCCATGCTGCTCATTTAATTGTTGATTTACCCTTATGAGAGAATAAGAAATGTGGTGACTTGAAAAAGTTGCCAGACATTAGCTTGAAGGAATATCCACTTTTCTGCATAGTGCAGAGTAATCAGGATCTGAAGACCCGGTTTACTCCTAGCTCTGTTACTAATTCTCCATGTGACCTTGGACAGGGCACTTCACCTCTTTATATTTTAATTATCTGCAAAATTGGATAATAAATACTACATTACAAATAAGAGAGGATCTCTATATGAAGGCATTTTATAAATAATTCAGCACTATATAAGGGTAAGAGATATTATTAATTTTATTCTGCCATATTCTTTGGTGAGATCATTTGTTCATTCAAAAAGCAACTTCACAACCCTGTGTGTCATGCAGTTCTAAGTATTTTGTAAATCTTCGCAACACTATGAGATGTGTACACTATTATCACAATTTTATAGATGAAGAAAGATACAAATAAATAACTTGCCCAATGTCACACATCTAGTAAATGGCAGACCTGGAATTCTAACCCACACAATCTGGCTCCATAATTCATGCCATTGACCACTACACTAAAGGACAGAATGCCTTTTCTTTAAACTGGAATTTGATTCAGTGAAGAGAGAGAGAGAGAAGGAAAAAGAAAAGGCATGGGCTCAAAAGAAAAGAGAAAGGGATGGGGAGTGATAGGATATCCATAAGAGGGACCAAAAATTAGAAGGAGAGCATTCTGGCCAGGAAAGTGATGGTCATCCCAAAACAATACATGGTCTTCCTTCAAGAAGATGGTTCCTCCATTCAGTGTCCTGGAAAAGAAGAGATAGAGAGAACTCTTGGGCAAGCAAACTTATTTCAAGGAGAGACACTGATCATCAAAAGAGATTGTTGTTTTCCTTAATGGTTAGCAAGTCACAGATCCCCATATTGATTCAGGCTCCTGGAGAGCTCCTCAACAAGCAGAAAAGGGGAAAGGCCACTCATTC
Source organism: Mandrillus leucophaeus (assembly GCF_000951045.1). Lineage (NCBI taxonomy): Eukaryota > Metazoa > Chordata > Mammalia > Primates > Cercopithecidae > Mandrillus > Mandrillus leucophaeus. The sequence goes on from NW_012105542.1 coordinate 499,745, forward strand.
CTTATTAATCATGAGATTCCTTATTGATCATGGGAACTAACTGAATAGTGGGCAAACTTTAACATTGCTTCCAGTGATCCCAGCCTCCTAGTAGGTACACCTTTGTGTAATCCCTTCTTTTTAAGTGTGGGCTGGACTTATAGACTTTCTCTAATGAATGTCATTAGTGATGGATACCACTTCTAAGATTAGGTTATAAAAGGCAATGACTTTTCTCTCACTCTTACTCTCTCTCCTGCTGTCCCTCTCTTTTGCTCTCATCTCACTGGTGTTGAGTAAAGCAAGCTGCCGTGTTGTGAGCAATCCTATGCCCCCAGAGAATGGAGAGGAACTGAGTATTTCAGTGCCACAGTCCATAAGGAAATTAACCTGTGAACAACCATGTGAATGAACTTGGTCGTGGAGCCTTTAGCTCCAGTTGAGACTTGAGAAGATGGTAGATCTCACTGACTCCATGACTATAATTTCAAGAAAGACCTTTAGCCAGAAGCATCCAGCAAGGTTGCTCACAGGTCCCTGACCCACTAGACTAGAACATGTGATGTATGTATGGTTAGGGCAGAGATGACGCTAGAGAAGTGAACAACTATCTGGGCTAGGGTGTTTTGACTAGAAAGTCAATATTTTCCATATAGAGTCACTCTGAAGAGATTTTGGAGGATTATCTGAGTCAGGAAATATAGGAAGGCGAAGAGTCTGAAACATCCTTGGAATTTTGGATCCTTTAAGTCTATAAATTCAGCAACCTTCACTACAATTGATTTCCAGGCTAGAGTTCTCTCTGCCTCAGGGGTTTTAATTTTATTCTTCTAATAATTCTTTATTGTCATTAATGTTATAATAAAATGTGATGCATGTAGCTTATTGCATGATTATGGGACTCACTGAAGACTTACTGGACACTGTGCTCCACCCACAGTCTCAGACATAGATCTGGAGGGTTCTTTGTGGAGCTGCCATGCTTCATGTCATGGAGGTGGAAAATGGAGTCGGGGTGGATCCTCCCTCTCATTCTCACAGCCTGTAAAAGGCTCCTACCCTACTTGTGGCCTATCGAGTGTTATAATGCGTGGTTAAGAGGGAAGGTTCTAAAGTCAGAGAGGCCTGGGCTGATAGTCTGGTGCTCGAAAGTATCTGTGTGAGCTTGGATAAATTACTCAACCTCTCTGAGTTTCAGCTTTTTCAGCCATAAAACAGGGATGGGAAGGGTGCCAACATCACAAGGTGTGGTATGAATTAGATGATTTGCGTAGGGGGATCTGGCACAGGTGTACTTGCCAGAAATATTGGTTACTATTAATTGTGATGCCACAGAATGCCATTTTCTATTCTAATTCATTTTTTTCTTGCCTTTCTCTGTTGCTGATTATAGAATGATTTTATGTATGAATTATGAATAAGTCCTAATTATGGTCCCAGAGCCCTATCAGTACTAATCCGTAACAGATACCTATGTCTACATGTTATCAGAATTAATATATTAGGTATACTAGTTTTCTCTTGTGCATACTGACTTACCCCTACATTTAGCAGCTTAAAATAACACACCTTTAATACCTTGCAGTTTCTGTGGGTCAGGAATCTGAGCACAACTTAGCTGGGTCTTTGCTCCAGGGCCTCTACAAGGTTGAAATCAAGGTGTTGAATGAGACTGCAGTCTCACCTGAAGGATCAACTGGAGAAATGATCCACTTCCAAGCTCACGTGGTGGCTGGCAGCATTCATTTATTTGGAGGCTGCTGAACTGAAGGCCTCAGTTCCCTGCTGGCTGTTGTGTAGATGCCATCCTCAGTTCCTGACCATTGTGGACATCTCCAGCTTGCTTCATCAGAGCAAGCACACAAGAGTCAGAGTGAAAGAGAGGGAGAGAGGGGGAAAGAGGGAAAAAGGGAGAGGGAGACTATTGAGATTCACTAAGGATAAAAGTTCACAGCCCAATGGACACCCACTCCCGTATCATGGTCCATGCTGTCCCTTGCTGTCCTAATACCTAAAGATTAAGTCTCAGGCCAGAGGCTGTGGACCTCACGGTTACAAGGTCCTCATGTAGGGTTCCTTCCAGGGTAATGCACAGAGATCTTCCAGGGAGTGAGACCATCTTAGCACCTACCTGGGGGTTAAGCACAGTGATCTTCTGCCCCCACCCCCAATTATGTGTGTGGTGTGTGTATTAATGGAAAGGATTAACTTAGGTAGTTTAAATGGTTTTATCCTGGATTACTGGATGATTTTTTGTTATGCTGACAGATTCTGTGAGAAGTATAAATTATTTGAAAAGGCGACATCTGCTTTGCTTCTACTCATTGTGTTTAAAAGAAAAGTGGAGCGAATGTAATGAGGTTCAATGTGGGTCTTACACCCTTCTGAGGCTTCAACAGCGAACATTCTCTCCATGCAGAATCCCAGCCCAGTCAGAGCTCTAGGACCCCGGGTTGGGGAGTCTCAGTCTGGCTCAGGGTTAGGGGTTCACTGAGGGGTGGTGACCCTGTGTTTTAAAACCGGGTTTGGAGATTAGGCATAATTCCCACTATCCAGATATTACATTAAGCACCCAGTTCAAATACATCTCTCAAGAAGCCCATGTCTGTCTGGGACATGGGAGATCTGCTAAGTCCACATTCAAATTTTCATTCATCATTTCCTCCTAGTTTCCACTGTCCTCTCAGGTATGTTTTTCACCTAATCATCAGGTCTCAGCCCCTGGATGTTTACATAATTTATTTTTCCTAATTTGCGTGACAGCTGAGAGAGATTATATATTGCGGAACTGAAGTCTACAAAGATGAAGTGATTTAGGTAGCAAGAAGCTGAGCTAGGGCTGGAATTCACACTCCAAATTCTAGGTTGTTTACAAAATACAGTGTAGCTCCATACCAGCTCCCAAGAGCCAGAACTCCTGGTCAGTCTTACCATGGGAAAGGTAGCATCAATAGCTAACATTTCTGGCAATAACTCTGATATATAAGCCACAGAGACCCTCAGCCTAGAGTCCTTGGAGCATCCCAACAGCCCAGCTAGTGGCTATCCACCACTCAGGCTTTCAGTTTATCAGTCCTGTCTCTGACACGGCCCCATCCTAAGCAGATGCTTGCTGCAGCACAGAGCACATAATTATGATTGCTACTTTCCGCTGGTCAGTAAGTTTTTCCAGGATAGAAGTTGGGTACTGTTGCTAGCACCTGGCAGAGTGCCTGGTACAAAAAAGGCACTCAGTAAAAATTGATAGTGCTTGGGTAGACTGTAGTCATTTCTTGCAGGAGCTCCCAGAATGGGTTGTTTTTATGCATCCCGTAAACTAGAATGATGCCCTCAGTGCCACAGCTCGTCATAGCACTCTAGGTTGCAATGGGGAGTTCATTCATTTATCTATGTCTTTGTTCCCCCTAAAGTAGACCTTGAGGCAAGGGTTTGGGTGTAAATAGTTTCTTTGGGAGAAGATAACAGGACAAACTATGACTAGGTAGGGGAAGTGTGACAAGGGAGGAGCAATAACTGTGGGCAATTGGGGCTCAGTCCTACTGCAGCCTTCTGAGTGGTGGTGTTGAACATTCTTCAGATTGCCCCACTGGGGTGAGGAATCTGGAAAATTTATCCACCAACTCCCATCCCTCAGTGATTGAGGCTTGTTCCTGGGCTGCTCACTCCCCAGCGTTGTCCTGTGGCCATTGGTGAATACAGAAACTGTCCACAGAAGACTTCTGGGTTAGGACAAGTGGACACAACGTCAGGGCACCGGTCACATCTGCTCATTTCATTTAGGCAGCAAGGTTTTTAGTAAAATGTATAGCTAGAGTTTATTGAGAAATTGCTGTGTGCCAGTCACATGTATACTCTTACATAGTTTTCACAACTGTCGGGTTACTATTTTCAGTCCCATTTTATGGATGGGGAAACTGAGGCTCACTGACGCTACCTGACTTGTCCAGGCTGGTAAGTAGCAGAGCTCAATATTCTCCCTGGGTGTGTCTGATTCCACAGTTGGTGCCCATTCTACTTTATTGCAAATAAGATAATGTTTGGGTTTAAAAGTCAGGAATAGCAGGAATCCCAAAGAGCACTTAAAAGTCCAGCATTAGAGGATCAAGTCCTGAGGTAAACACAGGCTGAGTAAAAATTTAAAGGGAAGGAAGTGAGAGAGTAGAATGTCCAAGTGGCTGGTCCAGCCAAAGAGGCCATAGTCAGAGCCAGGCAGAAGTATTACAAGGGGGCAGGGGAGACCCAGCTTGTGACAAGGAGAGCAGAGGACAAACCTGTACCTCCAAATACATCCAGAAGCACCTTGCAAGTCAGCAGAAAGAAGTTGTTGTTTCTTAAGTCCATCAAATGGAAGAGGCAATAAAGAATAAGTGGGACTCCAAGATTGAATAACTCATTTTGGTGTAGTTAAGAATCACCAAACATGTGATCACTCATTTGTGATAGCATGCCAGAGCTGAAGTAATCCTCCATCAGAGGACCAAGTCCTCATCATAACCAGAAGAAATGTCTTCTCCATGGCTATTCAGCAGAAGCAAACAGGCATCCCAGTTCTCACACATGGATCAATTGTTACTACTTATAAATGGACTCTTGGAATCTACAAGTAAACTGCAAACTGGGTCAAGTCAATTCCTCTCCATACCCTAGCCTCATCACTTTTATTTGCAGACAGAAGCAATGATCCTGTGTGGCAGTGAGGGTTAAAGGAGGTCATAGATGTGAACCTGCTGCTGACAGCCCATCCAGTGGTTGGTGCGCTAGGCCCTGCCCCACCTGGTCTGCAGGGAACAGTGAGCTCAGAGCCAACACTATAGGGAGGGGCACAGGGGACCCTATACCACTTTCACGTCCACCAAAAGGAGAGGCCTCTCATTTAAGACCCCTTTTCCTGCTCTGTGCAAACTGTGGCCTCACCACACTTAGACATGGACATGAAGCATTACCCCTGGTTTGTGAGCAACACCCAATGGCACCCAAGGGGCTAGATAAGGGCAGGAGGGGAAAACTGACGCTTCAGTAATGACAGTTGCTTCTACTGGGAAAGTCAAGCTGAGAGAGGAAATGCATGCACTGTGGACCTCAGAGAAGTTTCTCAGGATTCTATTCTTCCATCCTCACCTGTGGGTTGAGATGGCTAAATGTTCTGATTTTGCCATTTTTTGATGTGAAGATAGATAACTGAAGGACACCGAAGACACATTCAGCAAACTCTTTCCTGCTATCTGGAGGCACTTGTTGGAGGAAGGTTGAGATGAGCGTTTATGGTTTGCTTCAGTTCCTCTGCTGTGCACCAGGCCTGATGCTAGGTGGGGTGTGAGAGGCACAGCTGCTACTTTCCAGGAGGGGACAGTGGCTGCCAGCAATAGCGGCTAACATTTATGGAGCACTTACTTTATGCCAGACTGTGTTAGCTAGCTGTATCATCACCGCACCCTACAGGGTAGATTATATTCTTACTCTCCTTTAAGAGTTAGTAGCTTGTCTCACATCACACAACTCAGCCAACCTTTTTATACCTTACAGAATAATATTTCGCTTGACATTCAAGGAGTGCCTTTTGTGCACCAGGCACTGTGATAGGTGAGTTATAAATGTGATCTGCTTTAATCCTCCCAGCAACTTAGAAGGTAGACATTATGGCTTTATTTTATAAATAAGGAGATAGGATCAGAGAGGTAAAGTGGCTCCCTCAAGGTCACACAGCTCATGTGTGGAGAACCTAGAGTGTAATATAAGTCACTCTTACAATTGTATGAGAAGGAAACAAGCCCAAGTTATATACCAGACTGTTAAGACTCCCAAGAGAAGTGTCAGGCATGATGTAGAAATGCAAGAGTGAGTCCAACTTAGGGGATGTGGGAGGGAATTGTGGAGAAGATGGTGTCTGAACAGGGCCTGGAAGGATGAGCAAAGTGGACTAGGGATGGAAGGGCATCTGTGTAGGGACACAAAGTGCTTATGATTTGCTTCATGGTATGGTGGGCTTATGGTTAGACTATGTGGATGCAGTCCCTAGTTCTATAACTTTCTAGTAGTGTGACATTAGACATGCTACTCATCTTTTCCCACCCTTAAACAGAGAGTAAGAATAGAATCTACTCTGTAGGGTGTGGCGATGATATAGTGAGCTAACACATGAATGGAGGCAAGCCAGCAGTTAGTATGCCCAGAAAGTAGCAAGAGAGTGGGGGCAGTAAGATGAGTAGGCTAAGGTAAAACATGGAGAACCTTGGGTTCCAGGAGGGGAACCAGACCTTGTGATGCATCAGCAGAGACTGCTGGATGGTGGACTACTGGGTGGAGAGGAAAGAGGGAGTCACCAGTGGGCATTAGAAAGGCACTTCCCACAGATCCCTTAATGTACAAAAGTTCTTCTAGCCCAAACTTCTCCCCGATCCTTCCTATTCTTGCTTCTTCATCCCAGATACCAAACTTTGCCATGTTTGTGGGTTGCAGGAGTGGAGTTGTGGAGTTTCTAATTGCAGAGATTTGGTTTGTTTAGGATTGATCTGTCTAGTGGTTTCCTTTGCTTCTCAGAGTACAGTTTCAGGGAGACTACTTGTGGATCCAATTACATGCAACATGCTTTCTTCTTTTGTCCCCATTTAAAAATGAAGTTATTTTAAAACTATTTATTTTAATTGACAAGTAAAAATCATATATATTTATGGTATATTACATAGTGTTTTGATATATGTGTACATGGTAAAATGGCTAAATAAAGCTAATTAACATATGTATTAGTTCACATACCTATTTTTGGCAAAAAATCCATTCTGTTAGCAATTTTCAAATATACAATCTGTTATTAGCTGTAGTCTCCGCGGTGCATAATAGATTTCTTGCACTTACTCCTCCTATGTAACTAAAATGTTGACCTTTGACCAACATCTCCTCAGTCCTCCCAGCCCTTGCCCCCAGACTCTAGTAATCACCATTTTACTCCCTATTTCTATGAGCTCAACTATTTTAAATCCCAAATACAAGTGAGATCATGCAGTATTCATCTTTCTGTGCCTGGCTTACTTAACATAATGTCCTTCAGGTTCATCTATGTTATTTCAAATGATGAGATTTCCTCCTTTTTTAAGGCTCAACAATATTCTGTTGTGTATAGGTACATATATTCTAATGTATATTCCATATATTCCAAGAATATTGTTGGAATATATATATAGACACACACACACACACACGCACGCACATATTCCAAGGTATTTTCCATATATTCCAACAATATTCCATTGTGTATATATACACAATGTTCATTCATTCATGGACACAGGTTGATTTCATATCTTGCCTTTTGTAAATAGTGCTGCAATAGACATGGAAGTGCAGATATCTCTTTGACATATTGATTTCATTTCCTTTCTATATACATGTCCAGTAGTGGGATTGCTGGATCATATGGTAGTTCTGCTTCTAATTTTTTGAGGAACCACCATACTGTTTTCCACGATTGTTGTGCTAATTTATATTCCCACCAACAGTGTGCAAAAATTCCCTTTTTTTCCCCACAATCTCACCAACATTTTTTATCTCTTGTCTTGTTGCTAATAGCCATTCTAACAGGTGTGATAGTTCTTTGTGGTTATAAGTGGCATTTCCTGATAATTAGTGCACAGTGCTTCATTCTTAAAGGGGAAGATGCCACAAGAGCTGCCTTCAAACCTAGCCATGGAGATAGGAGAAACAGGCTGTCTGAGCAGGTTCAGCCTCTGTTCCTTAGTAGAGGAGTCACACAGGGAGGAGAAGGGGGTTAGATTGCTAGGGTCTTTTTCAGTCAGGGTGGGCTAGCTTGTGGTCTGCTTAACTGGACTTGTTTAAAGTTGAACAAAGTCTCTTCTTGGCTTTCTCTGGGGTTCCTGGTATGTATCGATCACGATAGAGAGATGTCTGTCTGTGAGGTGACTGTGGAGGATTAACCTTCTCTAAAGGTGCTCCTAGGGAGGCCCATCTACTTTCCCTCACCATCCAGATAGGAATTCCATCAGGGACAGCTTTGTGGTTCACCATGAGATGTCACCAAGATATTTTAAGAAATGAGTGCAAAACAGTGTAAATTGAGAGCTCAGTTTCTTAGCAATAACATGTATTTAGTGTGTTTGGAAGGAAAACAGCCTAAATTATGGAAAAGTGTGATGATCAAGATCTGACATAAATACATCAACAAAGACTAAATGTAGACACAGACATCAGAAACGCCTTTCTCACATGCTGCAGGGGTGTCTCCTTTGCCTGGCAGAGCTTTAGAAACACACCATGTGCCTTCAAGGGGTGTTATCTTGGCTGTGGTGCAGGCAAGGGCTAAGCTGCTCTGATCTTTGGGCCTGGAGTCACCTGGAGGAGGGATTTCAGTACCATGTTCCAGATGCTGGACAAAGGCTCTATGTCTGAGACAAGAGGGTTTTTGGCTGATGTGACGCAACACGTTTGGTCAGACTTTTGGGGCTGGTTCTTTGTGTTTCTGGATGTGCTCACATAGGGCTCCTAGCTTCTAGTACTGAACCCTTAGTTCTGTTCGCATCTTTTTTTGTGACCTTTGTTGGTCTGGGAGCGGCTTTCCCTCTTTAACTAAGGCTCTGCTGTCCATAGATTGCTGGTGCTGAATAAGTCCAATCCACTACTGCCGTCCATGCTCTCGTGTTTGGGTTCTCTGCCCAGCCCTGTGACTTTCTGAGTACAAACTATGCTTGGTCTGGTTCATTACGATCTCTAATGACTGATTGATTTTTGTGATCTGCCAAAAAGAAATGCCTGGAATAGCAATTGTTATTGTGACACAGGGCTGAGATGCTGGGGTTGGTGAACATTTCTGCCACCTGAGGGAGGTCGCAGGGAATATTTTTAAGTTGCAATTTTCTCGATCTCCTAGAAACTCCTCAGTTCTTGGGTTGATTTTTACTTCTTTTCTTTCAATATCTCTTGTCTAGACATCCAGGAGCCTAGTGATACATTACATTGTTCATCCCCTTCACATTTATTTAATAAAGCACTTTTACATATATTAAAGGGAGACAGTTCAGAACATAGACCTTGAAGGCACGCTGCCTGAATCCCCATCATGGCTCTCCATTGCAGGCTGTGTAACCTTGAGCAACTCCCTCTTTCTGCACTCAGTGTTCTCGTGTAATGGGGGCAATAATATACCTACTTTATAAATTGTGGAGATAGACAAATTAGTATTTGTAAAGTGATTAGAACAAGACATGCATGTAGTAGTCCTACATATATGATATTTACTATTATTATAATTATTGTTATTGTTATTACTGCTACTACATTTACTCTCATGGTCAACTGTTTAGGTTAGTGGCATAATCAAAATTACCTTCAATTCTAGCTCCTTCCTTCTTATGCCCTAGCTTCAAGCCCTATTAAGTAAATTCACCCTGCCCTAAGTATGTGGGGAGCTTCCTGATGCTGTCTCTCCTGCATTTAGGCCAAGTCTCATAGGCCTAGTCCTCTACTGGTGATCACTGTCACTTGTACTCCTGCCAAGAACTGGTACTGCTCCATGGCTTTATCCAGCTATTACTGCCTTTTCCTCTGTTCATCCAGGTCCAGCAGTTCTTCAGAGATCTTTTGAAAGGCCCAGAGACTCTAAGTTGCGGAGTGACCCAGAATGGAGCAGGGAGAATGGCTCACTGCCCTTTGCTTTACATTTTTGACAAAGGACTCAGCCCTCCTGCAAAGAAAATTCACTCGGCCCAGCATTAGTGAGCAATAGAGATTTTCCTGGAGATGAGGCCCAAGAGATGGTTTTATTGCATACCATGCAGCAAAACACCTCATAAATTAAACACTTCTTTAGCCTGCAAGGATTCTTTTGCCAGTCACCTGTCCCTCAGACATTTCTAAGCCATGCTGCACTTTCCCCTCCTCCTCTTTTAAAAATAATTCAGAATAATTTCTATCTTTTGCATAATGTTTGGACTCATGCTTACTTCAGCCCTCAAGGTGCTCATCAGAGCTGCGCTTTGGCACAGATAGTACCTCCCTCATATCAGTTGCTGAGAAGTCAAATGTTTTTTCATATGTTACACAAAAAGAAGGCTACTGTTCGTCTGGGTCATTGTTTCACTCACTGACCAGCCTTATAGCCAGTTAGTGTTTTCAGATCTGCTCAATTTTGAATTCTTTCCCAACTTGCAAAAGCTCATGTTTCAGAATTTGCTCTGCTCAGGACTACAGTCTTCCTGACTTGCAGGAATGCGTGTAGTGTGGAATTGAATACCTCCATGGGGATGGGCACCCCAGCATGGCTGCAGCTGGCAGCCTGGCCTTCCCTTGTAAAACCAGCCCATTCAGGTATGTGCTTTCAGGAAGTAAATCAAATGTCACGGCTTTTTAGAGAGACTGATGTGTGCCTTCAGAGAGCACACAGGGGTCAGAATATGCATGGCACTGACAGGGGCCAGGTTGTTGGGTGGAAATGGCCTGTTTGGCCGAATCCAGTCACTAGATAATTGTTTTCCAGAGTGTGGTGCACAGAACACTTGCATCACCTGGGGAATGCACAAAACATATAAATACCAAAGCTTTCCCAAGACTTCCAGTCAGAGCCTGTGGAGGTAGGGGTGAAGAATCTGTATTTTTAAACAAGCCCTAGCTAGTGCTTCTACATCCTAAAATCTGGGAACTGCTGCCCCAGACTGTAAGTTCCATTAAGGCAGGGACTTGAATTCTATCCCTCAAGTAGACAGTGCTGGGTCCCTTCTTTCTTCTGATGGATATGTGGGAAGAGTCTATTTCCCAATTCCCTTGCAATTATGTGAGACATGCAGTCATTTCCAGCTAATGGGCTATATGCAGAAATAAAGCACATTACTTCCTGGCCAAAGTATAGAGATGAGGGGTGAGTTCTCCGCTTGTTACTTTCCCTCTCTGTGATGACTGAGGAGGTCACATGTTCCAGATGGTACAGCTACAAGGTAGTGGAGCCTCTATCATCCTGGCTTCTTGAGTGACTGTGTGGAGCAGAGTCCCCTTGCAGAGCCACTGTGGACATGGAACATGAGTGAGAAATAATCATCTGCTCTGTTAAGCCACTAACATTTCAGGATTAATTTGTTATCACAGCATAACCCAGCTTTATCTTTACCAATATACAAGACAATTGTATCATCTTACAGTGATGTTGGACAATCGATTTGTTTATTATTAAAAAGTTTAATGAGATTTGCTTTAAGCTGCAGCAACAGTTGCTGGAGAAACAATACCTGACTGCATTGGGCAGGGCTGGGATTAGAGTGAGACAAGTGAGAGACTGAAAAGGCCCAACCCGTTCATCTCAGCATTGCTGTCGAGAGCTCCTGCTTTGTAAGAGAACAAGTAAAAATGATTTGTAATCTCATTCCTCCTTCAAGCAACAAAGACTCACTGAGACCAACATGCCAAAGCTCAGCACTGGGTCAGAGGGGTAAATAGGCATTGTCCTGGTCCTGAAGGAGGTCACAGTCAAATGAGAAACCAGACAGATAAGGACAACATGGGGTGGTTGTTTTCCAGAGGGGTGGGTAAGCCAAGAGCTCAGCAGCCCAGATGAAGCAGAGGCCTCCCCATATTGGGCTCTGTGAGCAGCGCAGCTCCCTAGACGATGACTGTTGAGAAAATGCCAACCATGCAGTGCCTCGTGCTGGTGTTTGGAGAAGAGTTGGGTGCTTATAATTGATGGTGTGTGCTTGTTCAGATGCCCCAAATAGCTGATGATTTGATTATGAGGACTTTACAACCACTCAGGCCCAGGCTCATTCTGGTTTTCCAAAGATGATTCCAGACACACACCAATTGAGAGGATACATGCCAGGCATTGGGCATAGAGCCTGGCTCAAGGCCTGATCATAGGAATTGCCCAGTAAAGGGCAGTTCTTCTCCGTCCTCCATGTCTGTCAGCCAGAGTTAAGTTGTGGGAGTGGTCACAAAGAGGGAGGAGGCTGGAAACTCTATAATAAAGAAGTTGATGGCATTTATGAGTATAATAATGTTAAGTGACTATTTGTGATTTGCTGAGCATGAGTCTAAGTACTTTATCTGTAAGAACTCAATCCTCAGAAGAAACCCAATGAGAAAAGTATTCCCTTTTGCCTCCCATTGCTGCTGTGATAAGCCATCACAAAGTTGGTAACTTAAAGCGACATAGACTGATTACATTACAATTCTGGAGGTCAGAGGTCTGACATGAAACTAACTGGGCTAGAATTTTAAGGTGTTGGCAGTGCTGTCTTCCTTTGTGGAAACTCTAGGGAAGAATCCATTTCCTGGCCTTTTTCCCACTTCTAAAGGCTGCCTGCATTTCTTGGCTTATTGCCCCTTCTGCCTTCAAAGCCAGCAGTGTCACCTGAGTCCTTCTTATGCTACCATCTGTCTAGTTCTCTTCTGTCTCTCTCATCTCTGTTTGAAGATGCTTCTGACTGTGTTGGGTCCACCTGGATTATCCACGATAATCTATTTATCTCAGGGTCAGCTGATTAGCAACCTTAATTCCATCTGCAACTTTAATTTTCTTTTGCCATGTAACCTAACATATTCACAGGTTCCAGGTATTAGGACATAGACATCTTTGGGAGGGAATTATTCTACCTACTAGAGAGAGTGCTGTTAATAAAGGAGGTACTATTAAAGGAGGACCAAGACCATCACAGTGGTTGCAAGAGTGAGCCCTGAATTTACTTATTTAACAGCCAAGGGAAGACACTTGGGGAAGAAATACACTGAGTGGCTCCCTGAAGGGAAAATGTCAGGGAGTTTTATGTGCAGGAAAGAAAATTTCATCGTGATTATGCTAATTAAGAATTGAAGTTTGCATCCTGGATTAGACAAATCAATTGATCCATACATTAAAATGTCTTATTTTATGTTGGCCAAGCAAGAGGCTTCAGGTAGGTCTAGGAAAGATCTAGTGTCCTGAGGTCACTCCAAGTCCATAGATGTTTATCTGCTTCGGTTGGTTAGTATTGCCAGTGTGGTAAAACTCAGCATTCAATGTCTCTACAAGTGGAAAGTTCTTTTTTTTTTTTTTTTTTTTTTTAACAGTACTATTATCATTCCCAGTTTACAGATGAGGAAACTGAGACTTGCAGATGCCACATAACTTGAAAATAGTAAAGCCAGGATTCATACCTGAACAACTGATGCCAAGTCTCCCTTTTTCCCTTTTTGTTTTTCCAAAGCAAATGTAGTTTCCTTATTTCTTTATAAATCATCAGCTGACCCTCACAATTTAGTCGAATCCAGAAATGTAATTCAAGGTAGTTGTTGAAGTCATCCCTCTAGTTACATGCTCAGTCTATTTTAGCAAGACACTAAGTCTCTCAGATTTTTTTTCTTACAGCATTTACCCCTCAGCTACTCTCCCAAGGCTGTGTCTAAAGGGGCAGGGGGTGGTCGGGGGAGGTTTCTCTTGACCTCATGGAGGCGAGGAAGTGGGCAGGTGCCCTGGAGTCGTGTCCTCCGCTTCTGCATTGGTCTGGTCTGTGTAGCTGCTGGACTGGTCTGCTCCTGGGGATGAGGGCACCCAAGGTCACGTAGGGTCTTAGTGCCCCTGATCACAGCTCTGGAAAGCCTCTGTGCCCCCGAGCCTGCAGTTCTCCTTCCTTAATCGCTTTATTCAAGGACTCAAGACTCCAGGTGTTGCCGACACTCTTCTCCTGAACCCACCCGAGCTGAGAGGATGCAAGTGGAGAATTCAGCAATGGCACTTCCTGGGGGTTGAGAGGCTCAGATGGAAAAATCAATGCATATGTCTGCCAGGAGTTTTGGGAAAATGCATTTCCTGAGTGAATGGGGACATTTGCAGATGAAATTCACCAACCATCAGGCAGCCAATGCCTCTCGCAGCAGAAAACATGATCAGCTTCTGACATTAACCCTGGGGCAGGAGGGAGCAGCTCATTAAGCTCTGGCGGGGATGCTGGCAGCCACAGACGTGAGACCATGTTTATAAACGACTTACAGTGGGGACCAGTGACACCTCATTATAGGTACCCATCAAGGGCCTGTTCTTCCCTCTTCATCTCCCTCCATCAATCTTCCAGTGCAGAGTCTGTAATTAGGACCTGTATTGACTCTTGATCAATTTGTTTTGTTAGGCTGAGGAAGAACACTGCTGGTTACGTGTACACATTGAAAAGGTTGTCACGTGAATGTGTGTGTGTGTGTGTGTTGTGGGGGTCATGGAGGGAGGGCACACAGGATTCCTGGCTCTGCCTGCAGCCACAGAAGTGCACATGAGGGACTCCGTTTCTCTCTGGTGTGGTTCCTCATGTCTTTGGGGGCTGCCATGACAGCTGGCACCCAGCCCTCCCTGAGATGATTTGGGACGCCTGATACTGTCAGTGTGGACAAGTAACTTGTTGGGGGTTAAGATAACCCCACAACGATTTGTGAGGTTGCCTTAAACACATGTCAGTCAGACCAGAAGTGGGACAACATCTTTGGTACAGTCTCTTGGGTGATACTGACATGTCTACAAACACACTGCCATTAATGGGGGATGAGGTAGGAGATAGCTAGGCTCAGCCCCAATACTAGCAAATAGGGAACCTTGTTTAGCAAATAGGCTAAATTGGCTCAGGACATATACTACCCCTGGGGGATTGCTGCCTGGGCTTTCAGAAAGCTTGGCAAGTGACAAGACTCTCTTCCTTTGAAGAGGCCACCAGACCCTCTTCATTCAGCTTGTCACACATTCTGGTCCCATAGCCAGTTTCCCTTGGACTGAGCCCATGGTCACATGAGAATTATATCATGATGAATTGGCCTTCCATGCAGATTCTCTGTGGATAGACAACGGTTTATTTTGCATTTCTCATGTTGAATTTAAATACTGGCATTCAGGTATATTCATCATCTTCTTGTAAACTTGGTAAATGTGTGTCTAGTCCCATAGGATGGCTACACCCTTTAGTTCTGGACAAGTACAAGATCCTGAAACTTGGGGCTGTGACTAAGCAGCTACGCTTGATGGGTTCTTCTGCGAGATTTGTCAGTCACATTTTCTGGGTAACACTGGGCCCTTGTGATCCCATAAACCCATGGGTGTGAGCAAGAGTGCCTCCAGATGATTTTGGCCCCTAGCCATTAAGTCCTCCCGGTCGTCCAGTCTTCCCAGCTAAAACCTCAGGCATGAAGGAGTATGACAAGTCATCCTCCCTCTGACCTCTATTAATTGCTGACTCAGGGACACTCACATTTTGAGCCTAATAAAATGCCACTAAGTTTTTGTTTTTGTTTTTGTTTTGAGATGCACTTTTGCTCTTGTTGCCCAGGCTAGAGTGTAATGGCGCAATCTTGGCTCACTGCAACCTCTGCCTCCCGGGTTCAAACAATTATCCTGCCTCAGCCTCCCAAGTAGCTGGGATTACAGGCGCCCACCACCACACCTGTCTAATTTTTTGTATTTAGAGATGGGGTTTCACCATTTGGTCAGCTGGTCTCGAACTCCTGACCTCAGGTGATCCACCCACCTCAGCCTCCCAAAGTGCTGGAATTACAGGCGCGCACCACTGCCACTAAGTTTTAGGCGAGTTTGTTACTTAGCAAAGTATAACTGGAATAGCCACTAGCTCTGTGGCTTTGAATTGGACCTTTAACTCCTTTGACTCAAATGTGAGACAGTGATGTCCACTGACAGGGTATATATGTGACAATGCACATTGAAGCTGCTGGCACGTAGTAGGTGCTCAGCAAATCATGGTTTCTTACTCTTTGAGAAGGACCTTCACACGTCTCTTGGCCTCTCCTTAGGGAAGTATCAGTCTGGACTGCCAAGTCAAAAGGAAATTGTTACATGGGCTCCACTTCTTATTTCTAATTAAAATCATAAAAATCTTCTGTGAACACCTTAATAATGTCTGCTAGACTGAAGGCAAGTTTCATGAATAGATTCCTTAAAGGGAACCTGGAACTACTCCTATAAAATGGAGCTTTGAAAGAAATCAGCCCCCAGGGCCTAATTGCAGCCACAGAAACAAAAATAACCAAATTCCCCCATTCCCTAGGGCAGTAGCTCTCAAAATGTGTTCTGAATCTCTTGGGGAGCTTACTGAAAATGCAGACTGCTGGGCACCACCATGCAGTGAGCTTGTTGAGGGGCTGGGGTACAGAAATCCACAGTTTTCACAAGCGCCCCCATCTCATTGAGTTCTGAGACTCTCCGCTTGGGCTTTCAGAGCTCGAGGGAAACTTAGAGAGAGAGTGGCTGATCTCACCATACAGAAAGGAAAGAACTGAGATGGCTCCAAGAGGGGCTGAGATCAACATCCGTCTGCAAGTTGGGGTGGGGGGGCAAGAGCAGAGTTCAGGCTGATGCTCTGCCTATGATGCTCCCTCCTGTCCCCGCACCATCCTGCAGACAGCCTCATTCGTTACAGCCACATGGAATGGCTCTGAGCTCCGTCAGCATACCTAGCAGACATTCTGATTTTTCCCAGGGCTCTACCGCAAATATTTTGGAGAACTGCAGGGACGCTTGTGTGCACAGCTTGGATATTTGGCTTTTTCTCACTACCAGTTTGGGGATCTCAGTGACATTCCTTTTCATTGCTGGACTTAGCAATTGCCTTGTGAATGAGAGGGAAATCTCCCCTTTCGTGGTCTCCCTAGGATGCAGTTTCCTGCCTATAAGCAGAACTACTTCCTGGGATCCTTCTGCTTGTCCGAGGTGCTTGATCTCCTCCAAAGGTTTGGTAGCATTTACAAATGCATACTCTTGCCCAGGCCCTGTGTTTTTTTTTTTTTTTTTTTTTTTCTTTGTTGTTGGTTTTTAAAAAATATATTGTTTTCTAGATTTAGGGAAATTTTTTTTCTTTTTTCTTAAGCTGTCAATAACTTACATTAATTTGATAAAATATACTTTTAATTTTTAATTTTTAATTTTTTTCTCCTTTTTTAAAATTATTATACTTTAAGTTCTAGGGTACATGTGCATAACGTGCAGGTTTGTTACATATGTATACTTGTGCCATGTTGGTGT